>NW_027625335.1:0-7140 GCF_034508935.2 Berghia stephanieae
TCTTTATACATTTTCCAACGTATCAGTGTAAGCCAAACCCTGTCATTTATTTTTTTCTAGTCCTGTCGTGTCCCGCTCGCATGTTCATGTTGGGGTCTGCTGGCAGACGCGTTGTAAAGCGCTTGAGCAACTTACTGGATAAGTTGGCTATAAAATAATAATAATAATAATAATAATAATAATAATAATATAATAATATAATAAATAATAATAATAATAACAATAATAAGTGGGTTCAAGGAATTAATCCTTGGTATTCGTACACCCTTTTTTATCTTTTTGAGTTGCATCCCTTTTGGGGAAAACGAGTACAGGGGCCGTGACTTTACAGTGTTTTCTCCGTCCTGTCGTTTTCCCGCTCTGCGGGGTTAACTGTTGCTGTTGGCTGTAGACGCGTTGTTTTTTTAAGCGCTTTGAGCACGATTGCCTCGCTGGGGCCCCATAGTAGAGTCCTCGATAAAAAGGATCTTTACTCACATTCTCTCACCGTAATCAGGTGTAAGACTAATACCTGTCAGTTAGTAGTGATTTTTCCGTCCTCTCGTGTCCCCCCTCTGCGTGTTAACTGTTGCTGGTTGGCTGTAGACGCGTTTTTTTAAAGCGCTTTCAGCACGATTGCCTCCTCGGGCATAGTTGAGTACCCGAATAAAAAGGATCTTTACTCACATTCTCTCACCGTAATCGGTGTAAGACTGTCAGTTAGTAGTGATTTTCCGTCCGTCGTGTCCCGCTCTGGGGTTTTTGGGTTAACTGTTGCTGTTGGCTGTAGCCGCGTTTTTTAAAGCCCCTTTGAGCACGATTGCCTCCTCGGCGCATAGTTGAGTACCGATAAAAAGGATCTTTACTCACATTCTCTCACCGTACTGGATGTAGAACAGTTAGTAATCTTTTCTCCGTCCTCCGTGTCCCGCTCTGGTGTTAAGTGTTGTTGCTGTTGTAAAGCGCTTTGAGCACGTTACTGGATATGTTGGGCTAGAATAATAATAATAATAATAAAAATAATAATAATACAAAAAATTTAATAATAATAATAATAATTAATAATAAAAATTAATAATAATAATAATAAATTAATATAATAAATAATAATAAATATAATAATAATAATAAGATAATAACAACAACAAAGTCCTGGGTTCGGCCTCTTTTCGGCGCATAGTTGATGTAATTAACTGACAAACAAACCGGTAGCCATTGTGTTGATCATTTTTTTTTAAAACACGAGTACAGCGAAGAGTGTGATTAAAGAGACTTTTTCAAGGACTAAAATATCAAGGGAATTAACCCTTTGGTATTTGTACACCCATGTTAAATATCTTGAGTTGCATCCCTTGAAAAACGAGTACATGGCCGTTCCTAGTTTTTTTTTTTTTTCAGTCCTGTCAGGGCTCGCTCCGCGTGTTAAGTGTTGGTTGGCTGGGAACCCCTTGTAAAACCGCTTTGAGCACGTTTACGGATATTGGGCCCGCTCGGCGCAACAAAACCTGTTGGCGAATTGCGCTCAAAAGAAGCCTATTGAGGGAGAAATAAAATTAAATGCAGTTGGCGAATGAAGAATCGCGCTTCGGAAAAAGCGGCTTTTGGGGGACAAAAAAAAAACAAAAAAAACAAAAAAAAAAAAAACAAAACATGTTGGCGAATTGCGCTCAACAGAAGCCATTGAGGGACGAACAAAAATTTAAAATGCAGTTGGCAAATGAAGAATCGCGCTTCGGAGAAGCCTTTTGGGGACAAAAAAAAAAAAAAAAAAAAACAAAAAAAAACAACAAAACCTGTTGGCGAATTGCGCCCAAGAAGCTCTTTGAGGGACGAATAAAATTAAAATGCAGTTGGCGAATGAAGAATAGCGCTTCGCAGAAGCCTTTTGGGGGACAAAAAAAAAAACAAAAAAAAAAAACAAAAAAACAACAAAAAACCCGTTGGCGAATTGCGGGTCAACAGAAGGGCCCATTGAGGGGGAGAAAAGAAATGCGCGGAATGCCGATAGATGCGCAGCGAGCGAATGTTAGAAAATGCACTTGGCGAACTACAGGTGCCTGTTAGGGGGCAAAAAAAAAAGAGAAAAAAGTTTCCTCTGGACGGAGGAGAAAAAAAAAAAAAAAAACAAACAAAAAAAAAAAAAAAAAAAAAAAAAATATATATATATATATATTTTATTTTAAGTTATATAAACTAAACAAACCGTTGGCGAATTGCGCTCAACAGAAGCCTATTGAGGGACAAATAAAATTAAAATGCAGTTGGCGAATGAAGAATCGCGCTTGGAGAAGCCTTTTGGGGACAAAAAAAAAAAAACAAAAAAAAAAAAAAAAAAAAACAAAACCTGTTGGCGAATTGCGCTCAACAGAAGCCTATTGAGGGACAAATAAAATTAAAATGGCAGTTGGCGAAAGAAGAATCGCGCTTCGGAGAAGCTTTTTGGGGGAAAAAAAAAAAAAAAAAAAAAAAAAAACAACAAAACCCGTTGGCGAATTGCGCTCAACAGAAGCCTATTGAGGGAGAAAAAGAAAGGCGCGGAAGGGCCCATTAGATGCGCAGGGGAGCGAATGTTAGAAAATGCACTTGGGCGAACTACAGATGCCTGTTTTGGGACAAAAAAAAAAGGAGAAAAAAGTGCTCTGGACGGAGGAGAAAAAAATATATAATATATATATATATATAATATATTAGTTATATACACTGGTCCACCCCCCGCGCACCGCGCGCCGACAAGCCGAGCCCAGTCAAGTCATGGCAGGTGGAGAGTGGGCCGAGACAAAACCTCTGGTGGATGGGGGATAATCTCAGCGTCCGAGGATCTCAGCTCGATAAGGTCTGATTTCACCAACCCGTTCCCTGGGTGTTTTTTTCGACGGAACTATAGGTCACAACTGTCCCCCCGTTCTTCACTCGACCCGATCGTTCTCGCCATCTTTCCCGGGTCTCTTGGTTGCCTCTTCGGTACCGTTGGTGCGCGCGCCTTTTCCCGACTTCCGTCGCCTGCCGCCTCGGGTTTTTTCAAACCCTCCTTGTCACCAGCTCGGGGTCTGGGGGGAGGGCCGCTACCGTTAGGCCCGAGTGGTTCACGACAGAATCTCATTTCTCTCTCCCCCTTCTTCTTCAACCGTTCTCTCCAACTGTTTCGCCTGTGAATTGGGAGGCGCTAGAACACACTCGTTAACCTCCGGACATTGTCCCCCCGCCCGATGAGTGCCCTTTTGGTTACCGTTTCGTGGGCCGCTTGTCCGACTTCGGGCACCTGCCCGCATCAGGGATTCTTTGTCACCAGCTCAAGTCTGAACCCCGTACGCCTCCACCTTCTAGGGAAGACGCCGAGTATATGTTCACGACAGAATCTCATTTCTCTCTCCCCCTTCCTTCCTTCCAAACCCTTCTCTCCAACTGGGTTCGCCTGTGAATGGGAGGCGCTAGAACACCTCTGTTCCTCCGGACATTGTCACCGCCCGATGAGTGACCCTTTTGGTTACCGTTTCGTGGGCACGCCTTGTCCGACTTCGGGCACCTGCCTGCATAGGTATTCTTTTTCACCAGCTCTAATCTGAACCCCGTACGCCTCCTACCTTCTAGAAGAGCCGAGTATATGTTCACGACAGAATTTATTTCTCTCCCCCTTCCTTCCTTCCCAAAACCGTTCCCCTCCAACTGTTTCGCCTGTGAATGGGGGGCGCTAGAACACCTCTGTTATCTCCGGAAAATTGTCACCCCCCGATGGGGTGCCCCTTTTTGGGTTTTCCCGTTTCGTGGGCACGCTTGTCCGACTTCGGGCACCTGCCTGCATCAGGTATTCTTTGTCACCGCTCTAAGTCTGAACCCGTAGCCCCCTTTACCTTCTAGAAGACGCCAAAGTATATGTTCACGACAGAATCTAAATTTTCCCTCTCTACCCCTTCCTTCCTTCCAACCGTTCCTCCAACTTTTTCGCCTGTGGGAGGGGCGCGAAGAACAACTACGGGTACCTCCCGACATTGCCACCGCCCCGCCTGGGTGACCCGTTCCGGCCTGGAGGCCCTTGTCCAACCTTACTCGCTACTTTGTAACCGTCCCGCATGAAGTCTCCCAGCAGTAGCCGCTAGATATCGCACTACAAAGTTTATCACGACCAATCAAGGCAACCCAATTGACTTAAAAACGATCTGATGGGCTTTCAGCGATTTGTCAAGTCCGTCCGGTCTACCAAACTGCAACGGGCCAGCCCATCGCCCGCAAACCCTGATGTCAGGAAGGGGTGAAACGGGGTTAGGGTCTTGCCCCCCCGCGAAGACACTGCCCCCCAAAATCATTTGTATTGTCCAACTAGCTCAGGCGCTGGAAGATGTCCCCGCGGAGTAGGGAGGGGAGAAGGTGCCTAGCTCATTAGGGGAAGCCAGAAGTTGGCTAGCCAAGTCGAGAGGTTGGGTGCTAGAAGGTGCCTAGCAAAGACATGTTTCAGACGTACGATTGATTTTGCGCGACAAGCGTCACCCCAGTTGAGAACGAAACTCCGCAACATGATATCCAGCCATTAGAATTCACCGGACGACGGCAATCGTTGCAGAGTGATATCGTTGGTCGCTGTTATGGTCAACGCACTGCCCACCACTGCCTTATTTCGCTCGGTTTTCGTGTCCTGTGTAAGCCCACGCTCGATAGATCGCGTGTACATAGTAGCGTGATACCATTTTAGAAGCTGCCTGCATCATAAAGGACGGGAAACGACATACGATATATATCTCAAGCCAAAGTCATAGCATTCCTCGCAGCAGAAGAACGGCCCGACCATCTCAAACTCTTCCCTCCTTGGCACCATTCGTTAGGCATCCCCTCACCGTATCAACCTCACTCGGTCTGTCTGTCAATCATCACCTCATTAGCCTCCCTGCCTTTCAGCCAAATCGCATTCCGTCAATTCCGATATAGCCGACCAAACAGCCCGAAAATCTCCTCCATCGCTCGCGAATCTACAATAGCGCTGCCGCTAGGCTCCGCTACCGCGCAGATTTCGCGCCAGACTAGGATGTCATAGGGGCAATCGTCCGTACCTGATAAGCTTCCTCACTTCACTATAAGGTTTCGGCTTTTAGCATGTGCGTGCTTAGTTTTCAACATCAGCACGGCACGCGTTTGGGCTAGCAACAGTCCCCGTCAAAGAGTTTCTCACCGCCTGCCTTCGTACTCTCACCGGGTCCCATCAAAGCCATCAACTGACTCACTGCTACCGACGTACACAAGGACTCGGGACACTTCAGCCAAATCGCATTCCGTCAATTCCGTATAGCCGACCAAACAGCCCGAAATCTCCTCCCATCGCTCGCGAATCTACAATAGCGCTGCCGGCTAGCGCGCGCTACCCGCAGATTCGCGCAGACTAGGATGTCATAGGGGCAATCGTCCGTACCTGATAAGCTTCCCTCACTATCACTATAAGGTTTCGGCCTTTTAGCATGTGCGTGCTTAGTTTTCAACATCAGCACGGCACGCGTTTGGGCTAGCAACAGTCCCGTCAAAGAGTTTCTGACCGCCTGCCTTCGTACTCTCACGGGTCCCATCAAAGCCACCAACTGACTCACTGCTACGACGTACACAAGGACTCGGGACACTTTCAGCCAAATCGCATTCCGTCAATTCCGATATAGCCTACCAAACAGCCCGAAATCTCCTCCCATCGCTCGCGAATCTACAATAGCGCTGCCGGCTGGCGCCGCTATCCGCAGATTTCGCGCAGACTAGGATGTCATAGGGGCAATCGTCCGTACCTGATAAGCTTCCCTCACTTCACTATAAGGTTTCGCCTTTTAGCATGTGCTGCTTAGTTTTCAAAATCACACGGCACGCGTTTGGGCTAGCAACAGTCCCCGTCAAAAAGTTTCTCACCGCCTGCCCTTCGTACTCTCACGGGGTCCCATCAAAGCCATCACTGACTCACTGCTACCGACGTACACAAGGACTCGGACACTTTCAGCCAAATCGCATTCCGTCAATTCCGTATAGCCGACCAAACAGCCCGAAATCTCCTCCCATCGCTCGCGAATCTACAATTGCGCTGCCGGCTGCGCCGGGTATCCGCAGATTCGGCCAGACCCAGGGAAGTCATAAGGGGCAAAACGTCCGTACCTGATAGCTTCCCTCACTTCACATAAGGTTTCGCCTTTAGCATGTGCGGCTTAGTTTTTCAACATCACACGGCACGCGTTTGGCTAGCAACAGTCCCCGTCAAAGAGTTTCTCACCGCCCTGCCTTCGTACTCTCACGGGGTCCCACAAAGCCATTTAACTGACTCACTGCTACCGACGTACACAAGGACTCGGGACACTTTCAGCCCAAAACGCAATTCCGTTTAATTCCGTATAGCCGACCAAAAAAGCCCGAAATCTCCTCCCATCGCTCGCGAATCTACAATACGCCGGCCGGCTTAGCGCCGCTACCCGCAGATTTCGCGCAGACTAGGATGTCATAGGGCAATCGTCCGTACCTGATAAGCTTCCCTCACTTCACTATAAGGTTTGTCGGCCCTTTAGCATGTGCGTGCTTAGTTTTCAACATCAGCACGCACGGTTTGGGCTAGCAACAGTCCCCGTCAAAGAGTTTCTTCTCACCGCCCTGCCTTCGTACTCTCACGGGGGTCCCATCAAAGCCTCAACCTGACTCACTGTACCGGACGTTACACAAGGACTCCCGGACACTTTCAGCCAAATCGGGATTCCGTCAATTTCCGTATAGGCGACCAAACAGCCCGAAATCTCCTTCCATCGCTCGCGAATCTACAATAGCGCCTGCCGCTAACCCCCGGCAAAACCCGCAGATTTCGCGCAGACAGGATTTATGGGGCAATCCGTCTACCTGAAACTTTCCCCCTACTCCTATAAGGTTTTTGGCCTTTTTAGCATGTGCTGCTTAGTTTTTCAACTCAACACGGCACGCGTTGGGGGTAGCAACAGTCCCGTCAAAAAGTTTTTGACCGCCTGCCTTCGTACTCTCACGGGGTCCCCCAAAGCCAAACCCAAAATACCCCACCGCTTTACCGACGTACACAAGGACTCGGGCACTTTCACCAAAAACGCATTCCGTCAATTCCGTAAGCCTACCAAACAGCCCCAAAACTCCTCCCTCGTCGGAATCTACAATAGCGCTGCCGGCTGCGCCCCTATCCGCAATTTCCCCAAC
>NW_027625336.1:5000-7143 GCF_034508935.2 Berghia stephanieae
CATTGAGCTATCATGGTCCAGTGTGCGTGTGACACGAACGAGTGCTCTATCCATTGAGCTATCATGGTCCAGTGTGCGTGTGACACGAACGAGTGCTCTATCCATTGAGCTATCATGGTCCAGTGTGCGTGTGACACGAACGAGTGCTCTATCCATTGAGCTATCGAGACTCCTTTCCTCGTACTTACACCTACATAAATGAAAATCCATTCGAGGTAGATTGGGGTTTGATTATTGTATTTGTTAATTTCTTGTTTTGTCTGGCACCGTTCATACACCTTTGTGTTCAGATTTTTACCTGACACCATTCAGGTTTATGTTTGTTCATTTGTGACCCCTCGCCTCAAAACGGTATTAAGTGGGGATGATTAAGATGCTGAAAATTGAATTTGTAGCCAGAAATATCAGACTTAAGTTGAGTTTGTTTGCTTTATAGAGGATAAGGAATATCATATTTTACTATGCTAAATACCAACGTTTCATATTTTTGACCAGTTTGACTATAATTTGACTTTTTAGCATCTGGCCCATCCCGAGTTAATACCGTTTTGAGACGAAGGGTTACATTTTAAATCCTTATTTAAGGATCTCAAGGACCCAGGGTTCAAATTGCTCCTACGATATAATTAAACCTTGCCATGGCCTGGGAATTCTAAATTTGATTTAATAGTCCGATGTCACGTCGCCCAGCAACCAGTAGCTTATTTCTAAACAGAGAAAATCGGTACTTTTTAATCTTCACGCTGGCTAGAACTTTTTCACATGTCATGTGATCAGAATGTATAAAAGTTAAAATATGATCAGATTTATAATGTTTGTTTCCTCTGGATACACTTTTATGCTCGTCGGAGAAGTATTTCAGAAGGGCGTCCGCCATTGTTCCGATAGTTTAGAACCAGTTGCTAGTTACGCCGCGTCACAAGGAGGGAAGTGACGTCACGACTGTTGAAGCCTATTACTCGGTGGTCAAATTGCCTATACGATATAATTACACCTAACGAATGCCTGGCCATTCTAAATTTGTCTTCATACAAAATTACACCCATTCAACAGTTATTATCTCGTCATTGATCCTTTATCAAAGTGTACATATATGCAGGTCTGACATCCAACTGACTTATGGGCCTAGTTAGTTTAACAATCAATTGTTGTAATGGACAACACGTTGCCTCATTTTTCTTTCTTTGTTTGAGATTGGCCATTACAACAATCGGCCCATACGGAATTTGGTTACCAGACCTGAAAATAAGAGCACCTCTCCGTTTATCCGTGTGAAGGGTATTGGCATAGAATTGGTACAAATTTCAATGAAGCCCGAGTCTGACTTGTTGGGATGTTGGGTTTTTTTTTCTTGTATATTTACAGAACAAAAAAGAGCTTTTATATAGCGCAATATCCACTAAACGTGCTCAAAGCGCTTTATTTACAAATGGGTCCCTGGTCAACAGCAACATTTAACATGTAGGACGAGTCATAACGCCTGTTAGTCGATATTACAAATTTTTTTTTTCGGACAGAGACAAAGCTGTTAACGGCTAGGTACTCATTTTACACCAGAGTACGGTGAGGGAATGTGAATAAAGAGTCTTCTCCAAGGACTCAACTATGCGCCGGGCGAGGTTGGAACCCAGGACCTTCCGGTCTAAAATCGAGCGGCATACCACTAGACCACATAGCCTTTCGTGATATGCATGCTACTGAACGATGTCTACATATATTCAGGTCTGCCATTCGAACGCAATGATGGGCCCAGTTATTTTAAACTTTGGTGCAGTGGACAACATTTTACGTCTTTTTTTTTTTGTTGTTTTTAGATTTTCCCTAACACCAAAGAGCCTTAATGAATTCGGTAATCAGACCTGCAAATAAGTGCACGTCGGAACTGATTGATACATCCTATTCATCAGACCATTATCTCACACATGTGTCTGCTCGTTCATTTCTCTATTTGATATTTTCAAACATAAAACTGGAGCAACTCAAATGTCTACTTCCTCGTCCTTTTTTTTTTTTTTTTCAGAACTTTACAATGTTCATTTCAACCAGACATCGTCTCTCTCTCTCTCTCTCTCTCTCTCTCTCTCTCTCTCTCTCTCTTTATCTATTTCTCTCTCTCTCTCTGTCTTCTCTATCTATCTATCTA
>NW_027625337.1:0-7142 GCF_034508935.2 Berghia stephanieae
CTAAAAACCTTGATTTGATTGGATAGTACAACGTCAATGACAATGACCTATTTCACTCTTATCAGTATCTTAAATATGCATGTCATAATAAAAGTGTAAATTATGAAATCATTTTTATATGGTGGTATGCCTCATGATGGCTATGGATTATCTCTCTCGAGGTAATTTTGTATTCCAACATTTTAAAAAATTATAAGTCAATATAATATAGGTTAATCGGTTCCACAATAAGTTCCAGTAATGAATTGTGCAAGTGTCAAGGCAGTGTGCTTTAAAAGAAATCTTTTGTTAGATTGCTGGGTGTAAAACAAGATCTGCAGAAAGTTCTCTTCAATTTAATAAGGAAAGCATCTTCATCTGACTCCCAGGCTTTTGATGCTTCTTGCTACAGAAATTAAACTTCTAGAATTGTTGCTCAGCATTGTAGAAGTATGAACACATGTTTCAATTCATCACTCTACACATGTTTGCTTTCTTGTATTCTTCACTGTCAGCCAGGGAATGAAAATCATGCGGAACTTGCGTCTCTGCTCTTCTGTGTTGTGGTTGTCATGGATGAGTGAGCACAGAGGCAACAGCATTCATATAATTTGATTTGCTTTTAAATGTGTACAGATATGAATGTTCACTAGTAAAAAAAAAAAACCCAACATAAACTAGTTTCGTTTGGACTCGCTCAGCAAAATATGACTTTTTGTAATGAAATCATATAACTGGTAAAAATAATCAATTCAGTCTTGATCTTGGAGACCAACCTGTTTGTCAGTCCATTTTTTACAATTTTCAGAATAAGTGGGATATTGGTGTAATTTAATTTTCATTGGATTGAGATCATGCTTTAAATGAATCATTGCTAATGGTTTTCCTCGATTCAGCTGAAATCCGCGATTTTGGCATCAGAGGAGGTTCTTTCTTTTAACAAATTACATTCGGAACAGGCAATGTTATTTATTATTAATTTAAAAAAATATATATTAAAAGGTAATGTTTTGGTTGCTTTGGTAGAAATTTATGAGGGGCTTGAGGGTATAATCAATATTTTTTATTTAACTTTTCTAATATTTAATAACTTGCTGTTACTCATACTCTTACATAATATTACAAGTCTTTTCATCCTAACATTTTTTAAGCAAAAATAATATAGTATATCATTGAATTGCTTTTCCTAAACTTGTCAATATGTGAGCATATCAGGTGTCAGTCTCATTATAATCATCTATTTATATTTGAACATTTCTACAGAGAGAGGCATCATCGCGACTTTTGGAGCAAATGAAGTCTGAAATGTTGACAAATATTAAAACCCCTCCAAGGGAGATCTCGGAGGGAGATGATGACAAGAAGGCAAAGAAAGTCAGCTATGAATTCATGGGCCCAATTGGGCTTTTGCCATGCTCTTCTTGCTTCCTGCTACATTGTACTACTATCAATCTTGCTTGCAGAAAGGTTTGTTATCACCTATCTGTCTTCATTTTTTTCCTTCTAAATGTTCTAAGGAAGAAAAAAGGAAAGATCATATGTTATTTCATTATATGGCTTCAAATTGAATTCAGAATTTAAAATTTGCTGTCCTTTGCTATAAATACAACAAACCTGGTCCTTTTAAAAAAAAATACTTATTCAATCAATAACTCTCCATTCAAACTTGATAAAAAGAAAGATAAAGGGGAGTAAATGTGACGCATATTTAGGGAACAACACAAAGCAAACGACGTTCGACCTTTGGCCTTTTTTAATTAAAGCTATATTATATATATTATATATAATATATAATATATAATATATATATAAATATATATATATATATATAATTATATATATATAATAAAAGAAAAAACAAAATAATAGTGCCCAACTTTTGTTAAAAGGAGCTATTTATAAACATTTTAAATATAATTATTATTACTCCTACAGATCTGTTCTTGCACTGGGACAATCTACGGGAAGAATAACGATTACACACACTTCCGTAGATTGTCCCAGTGACAAGAAAACAGATCTGTAGGAGTAATAATAATTATACTTAAAATTTTTTATATATGTGTGTGTGTGTGTGGTGTGCTTTGAGTGCCTGCAAGGGAAGTAACAGAGAGTTTGGGACAGAGAGCGACAATGAGATCAAAACTATAGAATCAAGAATAAGGTAGGGGACAGGGGTGTTATTAAAAAATACTAGATGGCGATAGTTTTATTATTGACCTACCTCCCCATTAAGATTTTGTATATATATAATATATATATATATAATATATATATATATATTATATATATATATATTATATTTTATATAATATATATATATATATATATAATTAATGGTAGGTGGAGGGGGGGGGGGGGGGGGGCAGAGAGAGAGAGAAACAGATAGAGAAAGTGGGAGAATGGGAGAGGAAGGATGGGTTTCAAAAGCTATCTTTAAAATAAAGGAAAGAGATAAGTTTAAAAAACAAAACTAGGTTGACTACAAGTTAACGCTTCTCTTAGTGTTCCCAGAAAAAATTTTTAAAAGTTTTCCGTTAGATCCTATGCTCACGTCTCTTTTTTCTTTTCTTTCTTTTTTTTTTTTTAAAACTGAAAAGCATTCTAATTAATTAGACACTATTTAACTCAAACCATATTTTGTTATTTTTTTTAAAATGTTATAAGTTTTGAATAATGTAAGGAGGTAATGCAATTTTTAAAATTATTTGCACTTGTATTTTGAATATCTGCCTAGGGCTGTTTTATATCTGAAATAGGCCAGTATAAATGATGATTATTTTTTCCATTATTATTATATTATTTTAATTGTTGTTATCCTTACTTTGTACAAAAATTAGTTTAGGAAAATTCAAATTTAAAAATTGTATAGTAGTCATCATCTTAAAATATATATTTGTATATATAATCTCTCTCTCTTTTCTCTCTCTCTCTCTCTCTCTCTCTCTCTCTCTCTCTCTCTCTCTCCCTCCCTCCCTCCCTCCCTCTCTTCCCCCCCCCCCTCCTCCCCTCTCTCCTCTCTCTCTCTCTCTCTCTCTCTCTCTCGTTCTCTATCTTTTTATTTATTTATTTATTTAAATTATTATTTTTGAATTGTAAAAAAAATTATTGTTGATTGATTTATTTTATTTTGACAGGGTAAATGTTCTGTTTTTGAAGTACCAAAGCTCCCATCCAAGCTAGTCACAGCTTTCTTTGAAGTTGAAGCCACGGGCATTTTCTTTGCTTGGGTTGCCTTCCAGCTTTCCTTTGCTGTTCTGCCCATTGGTAAAGTTTGTTGAAGGGCAGCCCTTAAAGTCTGGAGGTCGCTTGAAGTTACAGTGAATGGTTAGTACCAAAAATCTAGGTTGAGAGAAATTTGGTTTATCATTTTTTTTTTTCAATATGGTCGTGTGTCCTTGTTCTGGAATGAGAACATTTTCCACTTAAATTCACCATGGGCTGTTTCCGAGTTTTTGTCGAGAGTGAAACAATGAGATGGGGGACTCTTGCTCAGGTTGATAGTTAGACGTATTTAATTTTTTTAAAAACATGATGGATAATATTTCTTAATCAGTCTCTCCCTTGTATATGATAGTTTATGTCAATGTTTGATTTTTAATAAAATGCTTATTTTCTAACATAAATAAATCATAAGATAAAAAAAATTTCCTTGATTCATCCCCTAGGGACATTTGTCTCTAGGGTCTATTCCAAGGGGAAACTGGAATAACCAGGCACCACCGCAAACTAAGCTTGGGCGAGGTGACTTGCTCAAGGCCACACAGCGTAGTGGGTATTTTGGGTTCAAAGCAAGACTGCCGCTGACCCACACTGACCCATTTGACTATATCCATCTTGGTGAGACAGTGCAGTTTTGGAATTGAAGATGGTTACAAACGAAGTCACAAGGGTTTATGAGATGGTGCCAAAAAAACAAATTTTGTAACATTCGACAGAAAAAAGTCATTAATGAGAGTACAATAGGATTGCATTTTCACTATAATCCATAAACTGACAATTAGACAAATAGAATAGCAGAAATAAGTGATTTCATGTCCAAACTATTTTGGCATTTTAACATGCTATCATTGATATTGGTGACAGACCCTCAGTCTTTAGATTGCTATTCAACTCAGTGAAACGATGAAAACGAAATTTTCCTTTTTAAAACAATTGATATAAATGTATTCTTATGGGGAATACGACAAAATGACGGGTTTTTTTTTGGGGGGGGGGGGGTAAAATTTTTGTGAATGATGTTGATAATGATACATTTGATGCAATGACATAACATTCGTAATCAACTGTTGACCATGTTTCTGAGTGAATGATGCATCACATTTAGTTCTTATAGATATCATTTAAGTTTGTTATATGATTATGGTTTTAACCAATATTTTTCTCATACCTTTGAGGATTTGCATAGAATTATGCATGTAAGCTTTGAATGGTCATTAAGCTTTTGCCACTTATTAAATAAAATTTCAAGTGAAAATTAATTGAATAACATCTTTGACAATGAATGAAGCCTTCAATTAAAAGCTGTTTTTTGCTAATAAGCTCCAACATAAATGTTATATTTCCCTTTATATAACTAAAATTACTCTATTTTGGTTTAAAAATTTATAAATGATCTTTTTTTTTCTTTATCTTTTTACAAGTCTGATTTGTAAATTACCAATGGGCAGCTTTAAAAAACGCTATTGGTTCAAAATGAATTTCTCTAAACCATTTAATTTTAGAAGTATTTAACTTGTCTTTGCATATTACATACGTGTGAATTTCCCATCATTTTACCAACAGTAATTGTATTAGTAGTATGTAGTAGTAGAAGTAATAGTGGTAGAGTTAGTAGGAGAAGTTTTAGTAGTGAAATGCTCAAAAGAAAAAAGAGAGAGAGAAGAGATGGATCATTTTGATAACATCATAGAAAAATATATTGTCACTGTTGCAAAATGCATCTATAGAATTGAAACCACTCTCCCAAATATTTTTATCTCAAAAATTACTCATAACTGTTTACGGGGCATATCACCATCACTTCATTTGATACATCAGTATCACCATCCCACATCATCATGGCATCCCTACTTCTAAAAACCACCATCACACACTGAGTGGAATCAGGGGCTATTTCAGTTGGAACTCCCAAGGGACCAATAACCCTTCCTGTTCGCTACCTGCATGAGGTTCATTGGAGTTCCCAAATGGTATCAGGCAGTGCCGTGTCCAATGGGGGCAATTATGGATATTTATGGTCTTTAATATGTCGGTATAGCGGGAAAACAATAACAGACTCTTTCACTTCATTATTTGATTTGAAAAATCAGTTGTCCTTTCTAAACATCAGTGAACATTTGACATTCTTGTGGTTAATAGTTTTTTTTGAATATTTACAAATTTTTTGATTAATTTTAAGTGGGTTGTAATTTTGGTGCCTTAAATAAAAAATTTGTTTTTCCAAAACTCAGCGGCAGTATCTCAAGAATTTTAATAAATATCAAAAGTTAACATATATGCATCTATGTTCCTGTGCAATATTATCATATTGGCGTTGATTTTCTTGATTTATTCATGGTTTAGTAAGTTCTGTATATTGTTTTTTACCAATTCCCTTCCCCTCAAACAGTTGTGTTGATCATAACAGTAAACTGA
The DNA here is from genome assembly GCF_034508935.2 of Berghia stephanieae. NCBI lineage: Eukaryota > Metazoa > Mollusca > Gastropoda > Nudibranchia > Aeolidiidae > Berghia > Berghia stephanieae. The sequence goes on from NW_027625337.1 coordinate 5,617, forward strand.
TATGATTTATGTCTTTATGTGGGGAAATAACTCAATAAAGATAATAATTTTATTGACCAGTAAAAACTAAAAACTAATATTGTGTATGATGTCAATATTTCAATTTACAATCAATCTGCCTATAAAGTATACTTCTTTACAAGATTAAAATCAATCACCCAACAAGGTTACTGGACATGCTACAAATATTGCAGTAAAAAATCATCAATTAACAACTAACGTTAACCACTGGTACTGTTAAATTAGATGATTTGCTCAAACAGACGGACATAGTATGTGGACAAAAAGGGATTCAAAATTATGAGGGATATGTTTATTCCAAAGTCTTAACCTTTTTCTCTTATTGACCAACTACATTCAAAACGAACACCACTGTCGATAAAGGTTATATAGAATCATCTCCTTTCCTTCAAGAATACACATTTAGTCATTGTCTTATAGAGTCATCTGATATACCATTGGGAAATCGTCAATCAAATTTAGAGATAAAACAAATGGGAATAACATCAGAGTCAAATCGTTACAAAACCACATGCATACACAGCAAGATCATTTATTTAATTTTGGGTTTCACCCCCATATATATGGCGCTTCAGTCATAAAATTTAAAACCATTCATTTGCAAAAAAAGGGAACTTGCCCCTTACATTTATTACTTATTCAACATGAAAGAAACCCTAAACATTGACCTATAACCTAAAAAAGTGGCATTTCCTGGACAACCACCAAAAGCAGTACCGTATAATCTTTAAAAATATAATGCCTAACATAATAAAAAAAAAACAAAAATTTTACTTGAATCGTAAGGGATTTAAGTATAGAAAAAAGTTATCAAGCCATTAAAAAAATTGGCTTTCAAATGTGCCCAAAATCATAATATTTAAATCGTTAAATGCTTAAAAAATAAAATTTTTGTATTATTTTCGTTTTTTATGGTTTTTTTTTATTCCCAACTGTATTTGGACATAATTCAGGGGGAAATATGGGAGGAAAATAAGGATCCACCAAATATGCCCAAAAAAAGAAATTTTCAATAAAAATTCTTTTTTTTTAAGGTCCCACTCCCGGAAACAAACTTGGCAGTGTCAAATCATCAATTTTTTCTTTATAATGATGCTTGTTTCAATCATTTTCTGCGCTGGGAATTAAATTTTTGATTTTGCAAAAAACAACAAATTTAAATTTATTTTATTTTTTCTCAAAAAAAAAAATAAATTGACACCTCCTTTTTGAGCGTCTTTTGGGATACTTTTTTATCAAACCCTGGCAATGATGAAAGAAACCCTTTTCTTTTTTCTTGTGGTGGGGGAACAATTTTCATATTTGTTTAGCAATGGAATACCCTGAAATATTGCAACAATTAATTACCATCAGGGATCCCGTTTTCCCCCTGACCGGTTTCCTGTTTACCATGGGCTGACCCAAATGGGGCAGGTGGGCCCCCAGCACTTGGGAAAACCGTCAGAGGGGAAAAGAAGGAAGGAGAAAACCAAAATTTTAATGAAAGGGGGAAAAAAAAAAAAAAA
>NW_027625338.1:0-7141 GCF_034508935.2 Berghia stephanieae
CGTATTGGTATAGCTTTTAGTAATTTAATAAATCTGGTTTTAAAAAAAAAACCTTATTTTATATTTAGGAAGTTTTTTTTATTATCGAGTAAACGAAATAATCTGGGGCATCAGCTCCATCCAATGTAAGACTGAAATATTAGGCATCAGTTCCATCCAATGAAAGATGAAATAATCTAGGAAACCTCCATCCAATGTAAACTGAAATAATCTAGGCATAGCTCCATCCTTTTAAGATGAAATAATCTGGGCATCAGCTCCATCCAAGTAAGACGAAATAATCAGGCATCAGCCCCACCCCAAGTAAACTGAAATAATCTGGGGCATCACTCCACCCAGTGTAAGACTGAAAAATTACCATACTCCTCGATTGTAAACAAAATAATTACACAGCTCCACCCAATGTAAGATGAAAAAATCTGGGATCAGCCCCATCCAAGTAAGACGAAAAAATCTAGGCACAGCCCCACCAATTAAGACTAAAATTTACTGGCTCAGTCCATCCAATTAAGATGAAAAATCTGGGCATCAGCTCCACCCAATGTAAGACTGAAATAATTAGGCATCAGCCCACCAAGTAAACTCAAATTTCTAGGCATACTCCACCTGTAAACTAAAAAATCTACATCAGCTCCACCCAATGCAGCTGCGAAAAGGGACGGGGATTAATTGCCAATCAAAAAAAATGATTAGGGACAACTTTAAAAAAAAATAAATCTAACCCCTTCAATTTGGATCTTTTAAATCTGTTAAAAAAATATTTCCTTTTCCATTGTTTAACCCCTCCTTCCATCGCGAAAAAATCTCGCATTTGTTACGACCAATAAAATTTTTTTTAAATTCAATTTATTTTGTACATCAAACAATTTTTTCGAAAATTTATAAAAAATTTAAGTTGTTTTGTAGATGCTTTTTGTTTTAAAAACCAAAATTTTCTGAGGTAAGCCTGTCATTTTGGGAAAATCTGAAAAGCACGGGAAGGGGAAAAGTTAAAACCGGAGGGGTATGGATGGTAGGACGATTTGATGTTATGTCTCAATTGGTTTATAAAATAAAAATTTTTTTTTCTTTTTTCTTTTTTTTTTTTCTTTCTTTCTTTCTTCTTTCTTTTTTTTTTTTTTTTTTTTTCTTTCTTTTTTACTTTCTTTTTGTTTTTTTTTTCTTTTTTTCTTTTCTTTTTTTTTTTTTCTTTCTTTCTTTCTTTCTTACTTTCTTCCTTATTTTTTTCTTTCTTTTTTTTTCTTTTTTTTTTTTTCTTTTCTTTTTTTTTCTTTCTTTTTTTTTTTCTTTTTTTTCTTTTTTTTTCTTTTTTTCTTTCTTTTTCTTTTTTTTTCTTTTTTTTTTCAAAACAAAATAAGGATGGCTTTGAATCTTTTCAAAAAAGAAAAAACTTCCAGTTAAATATAAGGACTAAAGAAAAAATTTTGCTTTTAAAGGCTGCTGTTTATTCTAACATTTTTTTACTTATGAAAAATTTTGTTTTTTTTTCTTTTACTTAGCTGATATGTTATTAATTTTCTCAACCAGGAATTTGTATTTCTCTGAAGGGGGTTTACGTTTTGGTTGTAAATATTAAAAACGAGTCATTTTTCGAAAGGGCTAATCCCTCGATTCTTTTTTTTGTGTTTATTTTCCTTTCAATCTCACAGGAATTTTTTCATACAACCATGAAAAACGGAACGCATTATTCGATTTTTATTTTTTTCCAATAAAATAAATCAGAGTAGATAGTTTCTTTTTTTCTTCATTTCCCTTTCTTCTTTTTTTTCCTTTTTTTTCTTTCTTTCCTTTTTTCTTTCTTTCTTTCTTTTTTCTTTTTTTTTTTTTTTTTTTTATTTTTTTTTTTTTTTCTTTCTTTCTTTCTTTTTTTTTCTTCTTTCTATCTTTCTTTTTTTTTTTCTACTTTTTTTTTTTTTTCTTTCTTTTTTTCTTTCTTTTTTTCTTTCTTTCTTTTCTTTTTTTCTTTTTTTTTTTCTTTCTTTTTTCCTTTTTTTTTTTTTTCCTTTTTTTTTTCTTTCTTTCTTTTTTTTTTTTTTTCTTTTTTTTTTTTTTTTTTTTTTTTTTTTTTTTTTCTTTTTTTCTTCTTTCTTTTTTTTTTTCCTTTCTTTCTTTTTTTTTTTTTTTTTTTTTCTTTCTTTTTTTTCTTTCTTTCTTTTTTTTTGCTTTCCTTTTTTTTTTTTTTTTCCCTTTTTCTTTTTTTCCTTTTCTTTTTTTTTATTTTTTTCTTTCATTTTTCTTTTTTTTCTTTCAACTTTAAACTTTTAAAAAAAAAAAATTCTTTTTTTTTTTTTCTTTTTTGTTTGATAAGGGTTTGTGTTCTTTCAGGTTTGCAATCTTTTGTAAAAGGGTCATGATATTTTTTGTTTTTTCAGGGGTTTACTAAAAAAAAAAACAAAAAAAACAATTTAAAAATAAAAGGGAACAAAATTAAAAGAATAAACGTCCCCGTTTAAATTTAAAATTTTTAATTTTTTCTATCTGTTTAGGATTTGACTTTTGAATTTTTTATTTTTTTTCCCGTCTTTTTTGAATTTTAAAAATATGAAGAAAATCACATTTGATTCCCTGTGAAGTAGGATACCTCTATCGTTCATTCGGGCGAATTATTAAAAGTTTGTTTTTATTATTTCCCCCATCTAAATGTTCCGGGGTTTTTAAGTATATAAAAACAATCTTTTTTGTTTTTTAGTTTTTTTTTAAATTATTTATTTATTTTTATTTATTTATTATTTAATTTTTTAAATTTTTTTTTTAATTTTTAAAAAAAAAAAAATTTTTTTTTTTTTATTCATTATTTTTGTGTTTTTTTTTTTTTTCTAAATTTAATTATTTATTAATTTTTTATTTTAAAAAAATATATTAAATTTTTTTTTGTGTTTTTTTTTTCTGTAATTTTTATTTTTTCTTTTTTTTTTTTTTTTTTTTAAATTTTTCTTTTTTTAAAGGCAATATCCCTTTTTCCTGTTTATTTTTTTGGAGATAAAAACTAAAAAATTGGCAAGTAAACCCCAAAATTGGGGGTCTCCCATTCCTGAGTTTAAAAAAAAAAAAAGAAAAAAAAAAATTTGTTGTTTTTTGTCATTAATAAACCCGATCGCCAGTCAATTACACCCTGTTGGGCATGCCTTGCATTCATGTGTTGTGTGTTGTTATTTTTCTTAACAAGCCGAGCCAGCAAATTACCCCTTTGACACTGCCCTTTCTATTCATGTGTTAGGTGTTTTTATTGTCATTAACAACCTGATCCCAGTCTAATTACACCCCTTTTTTACACGCCTTGCTATTCAGTGTTGACGTTTTGTTTTTGTCATTAATCAAGCCTGGTCGCCATCTAATTCCCCCTGCGGACACTGCCTTCTATTCTTGTTGCGTGGTTTTATTTGTCTTAATCAAGCCGAGTCCCAGTCAAATTTCACCCTTCACATGCCTTGCTTTCATGTTTGACGTGTGTTTTATTTTTCAAAACAACCTGAGTCGCCAGTCAAATTACCCCTGTCAAACTGCTTGGGTATTCAGTGTTCGTGATAAGGTTGAATTTTTAATTGACACCACAAATTTGGGCGAAATATTTAGCTGGGGATTGGGATTTTATTATGTTTTTTCTTAATACTATTCGCCATCATCGTAGTTTAAAAAAAAAATTTTTTCCAGATATGGGGTTTTCCTTTGGGTAGTACTAATAAATGCAATCCCTTTTTTTTCCCCTTCCCGGTGACATTTTGTAAAACATGGAAATCCATTTTCCCTATTAAAAAACACTTCTCTTAAATGCTATTAAACCCTTTTAACGGGGGGGGTTTTTGATCTCCCCTTTGGGCGGGAAAGTGTCTTCTTTCCCCATATCTGTTTTCCAAAAAAGCTTTCTGCTAGTCTTGGAATGGGTTACTTGGTTTGCTCTGGCCATGCGTATGCTTTTGGGGGGGGGGAAACATCAATGCAGTTATTGTTTTTTGGGGATGAATTTTTTCCTTTGAAAAATCTCCTTTTTTATGTATTTTTTTTTTTTTTTTTGAAAATGTTAATTTTGCTTTGAGTGTATTCCTCTTATGGGATCTTTTTGGGGTTATGGGGGTTTCCCCATTTTAACCACCCCCCCTTTGACTTCTTTTTTTCCTCCCTTTTTAAGGAGCTATATGACCCAAATTGTTGCCCGCCGTAAAACCCTTAAAAACAAAAACAAAACAAACCCTTATTACTTTTGTTCCATTACTTCAACTTTGACCAATTTTCTCTGAGAAGCAGGGCTGGAGGCTTTGGGACTGCATTTCCCCTCATGTCCAAAAAATTTTGTAGCCTTGCGAGTTGTCCCCCGTACATTCCAGCGTCCAATGTCAACACAGGGGGAAGGGCGATGCTGCCCTCAAACCGAAAAGGGAAAGTCTCAAGATACCAGGCTGCGGGACCAATTTAGACCCTCCCAGCGTGCCACGCACTCATAGTGCTCCGATTTTGTAAACTTTAAATTCAGGGGGGGCTTAGGGGCTTTTTACTTTATATTTATTAGCTAAGCAATGAAGGAAAACTATATGACTCCACATGGGATGGAAGAAATTTTATACGAAAAAATTCGTCCCAAGGGGGTTGAATATTTTATGGGGTTTAAAAAAAATGCCCCCACATTTTATTTTTCCATTTTTCTTTTATCATCATCAATATTTATTTTTTGTTCTCCTTATTCTTAAAAGAAAAGAAAAAAAAAAAAAATAAAATTCCCTTTTTTAACCAAAGGGGGAAATTTTTCTTTGGGGGTCTATCCAAAGGGGAAAAGACGGATAACCCAGGCTCGCCCGGTGCAGCGCCGCAAATTGAGCTAAGGCTAGGGGCTTGCTCAAGGCCACACAACCGGGGGTAAGTCGAACCGGCACCTTTAGGGACAAGAAAAACCCAAACCCCGGGCAACGCTGCCCCTTTAGCTGTAGTTTGTGAAAGGGTAAGTATATCCAACTATTAATCAAAATTGAAACAAACCAAAAAAAGTTGTTCTTAAAAAAAAGGGGCTGGTTGGAAACCATCAATGAAAAAAAAATTTTGAAACAACACAATGTAAAATAAAAAAGGGAAAAGGATGTTTTTAATTATACGAAAAAAACAAAAGGGATCATGTAAGAGAAAATAACTCAAAAAAAATAAACCCTTTCTTTAACGGGGTTTCTGGGGTTCAGCCCCCCAATTTTCAGTATCTTGCACCCCCCCCCGGAAACAGGGGGCCATCTTGGTTCTAAAAAAAGAAAATCATTACTTTTTATTCTTCCTTTGGCTAAAAACTTTTCATAGTCTTGTGATCAAAGTGAAAATCAAAAATGTCAATTTAAATTGGTTTTTTTTTTTCCCCCTGGAAAACCTTTTAGCTCGGGGAAAAAAATTTCAAAGGGTTCCCCCCATTGTTCCCATAGTTTAGAGCCAGTTTCAATACCACGCGTCATTACAGGGAAGTACGTCACGACTGTTGAAGCGTATTGAAAAGACTGTTTTTTAAGGGTTTATTTTTTTTTTTTTTTTTTTTTTTTGTATTATATCTATTTTTTTGTCATGCATGATCTAAAATTTGCACTTTTTAAAAGGCTGGGGGGCCAATTTAAATTTCTTTAGACTTTCCTTCTTTTAACGTTTTAAACTTTTTTTTTAGGGAATTCCAAAATAAATCATACAAGAATAAAAAATAAAGCAAGGCAAACAAGATATAATAAGATATAAAAAAATAATAAAATAATAATAAAAAATAAAAATAATAATAATAAAATAATAATAAAATAATATTGAAAATTATTAAATAAATAAAAATAAAATAATAATAAAAAAATATAAAATGATAATATAATAACAATAATAATAATTTAAAAATAATAAATAATAATAATAATAAAATAATAATAAAATTCATCATCATCATCATCTTCAGACATAAACAATCACATCATCACATCACATATATCATCATCATGCATTAACCTTTTCTTTTGAAAAAGTATGAAAATAAAATAATTACCTTAACACTTACAAACAACCCTGGACTTTTTTTTTAAAAATGCACTATCACAACCCTCAACAAGCTTTAAAAAGACATTCACTTTTTTTTTTTTAAAACATTTCAATTTTGGGTTTTTTTGGTCTTTTATTGAATTAATTAAAAGAAGAACAAATTTCCCTTGGAATTATAAAAAAGGGAATTTGATTTTTTAAAACTAATATCCTGCCTTTTTACCTGGGCAGGGTATGGCCAAGACAAACAGTTCCCCCTCCTTTTCTTCCTGATAACTTTTTTTTTCTCACTCCATGTCATCACTTCCGTATATCGTTTCCCTTAAAACTTCTCCAGTCCTTGTGGGCCTTCCCTTATCTTTTGTCCGAGGGTTTCCGCCAATACTTTTTTTGTTAAGTGGAGTCATTCTTTCTAATTGGTGTCTTATTTCCCCTCCACGTCTTTTCCTATTTCCTCCACTGGTTTCTGTTCTTTTCCATACCCCTTCATTTTTAATTCTATCCATTAAATTTTTTATTTTATAAAAAATAAACCAAAAATGCACCGTTTACGAAAAAACGTACCCTCCTTAAAAAAAAAAGTTCGGGAAAATTTCACTGACTTTTTTTTAAAACCCCCCCCCCAGGGAAAATTTTTCGACTAACTTTTTTTTTCTTTTTTTTTTAAAACCCCCCATAGGAAAAAAATTGCGACTGACTTTTCTTTTTTTTTCTTTTTTTTAACCCCCCCATAGGTAAAATTTGCGACGACTTTTCTTTTTTTTTTTTTTTTTTTTTTTTAAACCCCCCCATAGGGAAAATTGAAAACCTTTTCTTAAAGATTTTTTTAAACCCCCACCCTAGGGAAAAATTTCGACTGCTTTTCTTTTTTTTTTTTTTTTAAAACCCCCACCAAGGTAAAATTTTTTCGACTGACTTTTCTTTTTTCCTTTTTTTTTTTTAACCCACCTAGTAAAAATTTGCACTGACTTTTTTTTCTTTTATTTTAACTCCCACCATAGGGAAAATTTGCGACTGACTTTTCTTTTTTTTTTTTTTTCCCCTACCTAGGGGAAAAGGTGACTTTCTTTTTTTTCTTTTTTATTTTTAACCCCCACCATAGGTAAAAGTGCACTGCTTTTTTTTTTTTTTTTAAAACCCCACCATAGACAAATTTGGCGAC
>NW_027625339.1:0-7141 GCF_034508935.2 Berghia stephanieae
CTCTAGTAAAAAAAGGGAAAGAGGGAAAAAACAAAAGCAGATCTTTTGAGGGTTTGCAACCTTTACACCCTGCTTGCTTGAGGGGCTATTACGACTAACGTTCAAAGCTTCTAAAATTTAAATTTTTTCTAGTAAAATCAATAAAAACAATGGAGCACATAAAGGGTGCATTGAAAATCCACAAAAGAAATTTTCCACTCAAAGCAGATCATTCCGGGAAAAAAACGTTGAACAAAGAAGACAGTTTTACGATGTTTAAAGAAAAAGTAATATATATCAAAGTCGTTCTTGTGAGGGTAGAATAAACAAGAAGAATTATTCATTGGAGTCAAAAATGATCTTCGTCTTTAAGTAGTTCTGTAGATGAACCTAGACGGGGGGTTTAAAGGGGAAAATAAACTTTTATCAAAAAATACATACCATATATGACAAAAATCAGCCATAAACAGCAGTGTTGAAACGTCGGTGGAATCAAATGAAGGGGATTATTTGTCAAGCCTTTTTACGGAAAACCCGGTCCTTTGATAAAAGGCTTTCAAGAAAAAGAGCAGGCGCATCTAAAACAACATCAACAAAGAAGTCATTCTTTGTCACTGCATCTGGCAACGAAAAAGATTATACGAGCTCCACACCAAACATGTCAAATGATCCCTACAGGAATTATACACGCAGATCATTGACACAGGATTTCTTTAACCTGGTCGGAGCGTTTCGTCTGTTAATCAAAACGATTAAAAAAAAAAAAAGATTCAAAACGTTTCACCTACTATGAGAAAATTAGTCCACCACAAAAGAACATTCATATTCCAATTCTGAAGAATATTCTAGAATAAGACAGCACGGCTCCAGCAATGAAAACTCAATATCTAGGGGAAAACGTCGTCATCTTCTAGGATCGATGCTTCCAATTATGGTGCTAACCTTGTTATGTAGATCCATATAACAGGCGAGCGAGAAGCTTTGATATCTATGACGCTAAGAAAAAAGAGACGAATGAAGCAAATCATTTAGCAATGAACGAGTTTTGTATAAACAGTGACAGCTGCCTCAATGTGCATAGAACTACCAAGATAAATCTAAAGTGCCATTACATTTAGGAGGGTCGTTTGACGATAGTAAGCCTGATTTGGATCTCTTTAGCAAAAAACAGACAGTCGGAAAATGCAGTTCGCAGTTCTCGATCCAGACTACGAAACCAAAATCGCCAATACGCCAAGAGGCTCAAGACACGATGCATTTATTTTTATCAAATTGAAAACGATGCAAAAAGCATTGGCAATGACAATCAAAGAAAGATAACTTCAGATGAAAATAATTTTAAAAGACCAAGAATCTAGAACCTGTGGGATTTTAGCTTGTAGATGTTATGGAAAACAAACATTTCCACAGAAGGTCGGGGTGGAAAGATTACTTTCTGTAGTAATGATTGTGGACACGGTTTTGAGGGAAGCAAAACCCCGCTACAAATTTTTATTCCGAAGTCTCTAGAAACAATTGTCCCAAAAGTCCTGAGGGGATTCACACCCCAGAGCATTCAACCCAATCCTGTGAATATATCCAGGAGGACACATATCTTCAAAAGGAATCTATTTGTAAAAGTTCCCAAAGTGAAGCTCACATTGGCAGCAAAGTACGTAACGCAAGCAAACAAGGAAACGCTGTTAACAATGAAACTGGGAAAGGGGTAATCATTAACAGTGTTCTGGAGTACAATAACAAAAAAATCAAAATCTTGGATACAGCTCGATCTTTGGACCAAAACGTCGTAAGAAATTGACAGAAGCAAATCACCGCCGGGCTGTTAGATCTCTGGACGGGGAAAATACGTACCCTTCAACGGAAAGAACCTCCATCCTGATGGAAGTAGCGGAAGCACAGTCTAACTCACAACGTTTCTAGAAATCAGAAAAGACTCGAGGTGGAGAGAGTTTCCCTTTCTCCCATAATTATTATTTCCCCTGCGCCGACGACATGTTGGAAACAGTGCAAATCGCCTCATATGGAAATTCACGTGAAAGCGCCATTTCATCATCATCAGCGTCGGATGTAAAACAACAACAACCTGAATTTGATTATACGGACAGTGTTGGTATGAGGAGAGATAATTATATCTATACCAAAGTGACAGAATAAAAGGCAAAGAAATTACGTCTTACGAGGACAAAATGGATTAGCTAAAAGAAATGACAAAAGCAGCATGATGGTACTAATGTTACAAAAGGGAGACAAGCTAGAAAATCGAGTCACGTCAAAGCACGAAAACGAGAGAGACGAGCAGCGTGCACAGGCGTCGCCCAAATTTGCTCGAAATTGTTTTCCTCACGCTTCATTCTCGTCTTGTGAATTTCCTTCCGCATAAGAGGGCGTTACCCAGAGTCGGGGAGCGGTAGATGTGACCATATCGGTAAATGGGGTAATAAAGAAATGACAACCGTTCTCTCCGCTGATGGACTTTTCAACACAAGTAGCCCAGAAAATGAATTAGGCTACTTTGGAGAGAAGAGAGCAAAAAGTTATGGGAAAGGGAAAGGAGGGAAAAAAAAGAGGGGAGGAGGTAGGAGGAGAAAGAGAAGGGGAAGAAGAAGAGGGAGCGTTGGGAAAAGTCGCGATCTGAGAGTGGAGAATATGCGAGTTTCCTGAAAACTGTTCCAATTATACTGATCGTATTGATGTTTCGCACGAAAATAAAAAATAAAAAATACAACCAATGCGGGAATTTAAAAACATCTGTGGATTACATTGAAAAACCGAAGAAGAAAGGACGATACCTTTTTTTATTATAAAGACGGGGAAGATAAAGACAACAATCCCCAAAAGTTTAAACACGCGACTCCCAAATAACTTCGGAGGAAAAAAACGCCCCGCCTTCTGTATTAATAGAGAAGAAAAAGTCATGATTGGACCTCGATTAAAATTTATGTTCTTGAAAAGCACAGCGAGCACAAATTTTATTATCGATCGGGTTCCGCAAAAGATCAACAACAAACTTCTCCATAGAATTTAGCAGTAGAGAGCAAATAAGGGGAGGGAAGAAAAGAATGGCGAATTTTGGATAGGAAAAACTTGAAAAAAATCACGGGAATTGGAAAGGGGGGGTAAAAAAAACGTAAAAAAAATAATTAATTTCATGCTGGCGATGACTTTAGACACTTCTGGGGGATATTTGTCTAAAAGTTTTGACCAAAAAATGTTTCCAAAAAAAAAAGTCATCATTATAAACGTCGAACAAAATTCAGTACAAAACTTTAATTTTGTCAAATGCCGAGCCGAGGGCCCAAAAACGTTTTGGAGTTAGCAAAGATCGTCGGGATGAGGAAAAAAAAATTTAAGCTAAAAATCCTAGCGGTTTAAATCGGGTTTAAAATTTGTGACCCATTTGCAAACTCGTTTTTGGGTATGGGTATTGTTTTTGAACAAGATGACAAAGGGGATTAAACGTTCTTCCTTTTTTAAAGATGATATTATGAGATGAAAGAGATGAAGATGATGGGAAGATGATATAGTGATATCGGGGACAATGAAAACCCGTTATAAAACGACAGTGCATCATTACAAGTTTTTTATGATAACGCGATAAAACGAAGTAAAGCATTGACACAACAAAGGTAAAAGTAAAAAAAAAGAATCGTGAATCGGTCAAACGTTCTTGTGGATTTTCAAAAAAAAGCTTTAGCAAGATCGTGTAAAACCATATTTACCCACATAAAGAACAGTGGTGTGCAGTATCATACACGTAAGCGGATTGGGCCGTAGCAGCACACCAGAATAAGACAAATATTCTAAATAACAAATGAGAAAAATGAGTGGGCAGGAAAATTTCGCTAAGGAAAACCCGTATTATAAATAATATGTTGTTCGCGAAATAGACAGGAGAGGGGGGTCAAAGAAAGGAAGGAAAAAGTCGAAAAAGAAACAAAAATGGGGGTGGAAAAGAGATGAGATATAGATGAGTGATAGATATGATGATGATGACTTCCCCAAAAAAGGGGGACTATTAAATTTCGCAGTAATATTATTTGTAATGCACAACGCCTCGCCACCATCACACCCGTCCGGGGGGCCCCCCATAAACACCGCTTTTCCCCCTGCCCCCGTGAACCGCGTGCGAGCAGCCAAAATTTGACGAAGAAACATTAAAAACTACCGTTTAGCGACGGAGGCGGGAAAAAAACCATACATATGTCCTCCTCTTTATCTCCCTCCGCTCAACATCACGCCACGACATTTTACAAGACTTCAATTTTTCCCCATCCCCTTCCTCCCCCCTCCTCCCCCCTCATTTGCTTCTTCTCCTCCCACTTCCTATAACTGGGCCGTTTTTTTGAAACTATCATCACATCACCCCCTCATCACACGGTCGTTCAAAGTCCACCACAAAAACAAACACTGCCCCAACGAGACAGCAGGGATTCTTTTGATGAGGCGGATAAAGATATAAAAGTGAAATTTTCCAGATGTGAGAAGGTCCCAGAGAGTGAAGTAGTAGTAGTAATAGTAGTGTCATTTGTGGTTATTGGGGTGGTGGTGGGTTGGTGGTGGTGATTACAAGAATTCTAATCAAAACGTTATAAGTGCCAGGACAACTCTAACAATAAAGATGATAATGATATAAGTTATAATAAACCTTTTGGGTGTTCGTGAACAGTTCCGTGTTGAAAGTCATAAATCGTTTGATGTATCATTAATTCGAAGTGCAAATGAAGATTTTGATAAATATATTGAAAGTGTAAAGAACGCTGATCCAGAACGCAAAAGTGGATATAATTATCACCATTCCGATTCATCTCCATCGTCAATAGCGTTACTAGCATCTTCTTTAACATCTCAACGGCAGCACCAATTCTCTGAAGTTCAAGATCAAAGTACAAGGGATTACACAATTCCTGTGGAGTGCTGAGTGACAAAAACGATAGTTACAAAGCAAGAATTCTTCTTCTCGTTGTCAGACCCACCTGAATCTTAAAAAGGACAATAGTCATTTATTGTTTTTACGTCAATCCAGTTTACCATCCACGAGTAATGCAAGAAGAGAAAGCAGGACGGTAACTCTTACTCTTCTGTTTTGTTACAACATTCCAATACAGATCCGGAATTCTCACCCCTTATCAAAGGTAATTCAGAGAACGTCGGTGAAAAAAAGGTGATTCCTTCTGGCTGCAATTGCATGCGGAGACATAGGGGAGTGTTAATTTAGTAATCACCATATCCATTGTGGTAATTGTGGTAGTAGTAGTAGTGGTGGTGGTGGGGATGATAGCCGTGTCAACATAAAACAAAATACATTTCCTAGCGTTTCTAATAATAGACATTCAGATGCCCCAGTTATAAATATTCCTGAACGCAGAACGATTTCAATTCGTCAAAGTGGAAATACGATTTGTAGTAGAAATAACATCAAAGACTTCGCTTTAGCAAATACCAATAACAATAATTGTACCTGCAGCAATTACAGCAACAACAATTTTAATAACATCCAAAACAATAGTGATAACAATCATAACGCGCATAATCAGGACACAATACACAGTAGGTTTGTGATGACGATGAAGTTCAAGGCCGTTATGGATTGGAAAACGGATATTTCGTAAACGAAAAAAACCAAGATAAAAATTGTCAAAATGGTACCAAACTCTACAACGAAAGCAACCAACTCTCCATAAACATTGCTATGAACAAAATGTTGTCTACACGGCGAAATGATAATAATTTGTGTGTAAAGGGAAACGCAATTCTGTGAAGGATAATATGGGTTTGTAAAGATAACACAGCGACTGATAATAATATATTATTCATAACAACGATCGCATCATTCTGTGTCATTGCCAAAATCATCATAGTTCCAATTGCTCTCCTTATCTTCAACCATCTTCTTGGTCTCCACCAACAGACAATCATCATCAACGTTATCTAAGTCATAATAGCCGTTTAAGGTCAAGGTCAGCGGATATTGCTCTGTGCAACTTACAAAAAGAGTCGAGTGTTCAAAATAGTAGTAGTAATAACAGCAACAATAATAATATATAGTTTCTCTCAATTCTTTATTTTGTTAATTCGAATCCACCCGCCCATCAATCTCTCTCGTTCGATGAGATTGCGCTTCTTAAACAAAACACGAAAAACGTCATACGAGTCACCACTACTGTAACTCTTGGGTGAACAACAACAGTAAAGATTTTTGACTCACAACAACAACAGCAACGCCAACAACAGCATCGTCAACAACAACAACAACAATAACAAACAAAAAACAGCAAGAAACCAATAACAGCAATAATAATAACAACGGTATTGATATACGTGTTGATAGTAATAATAGCTGCTGTCATCGACCAAACCACCAAAACAAACGACCATTTAACGAAAAACAAGAAGAAGGGGAATTCCTTTGATTTGGAGCGTTCTACTACTAAGAAATGCGGTAGATGTAGCCAAATTGTAAAGGGTTTATGTTCATGTCGAGGGTTATTCTCTTCTCAGCAGCAACGATAATAGCAGCAGTAACACCAATTTTCAAAAATCCAATGAAATAGGCAGCTTTTCATCACGTGATACGGTCATTTACCAGCCGAGTAATCAAATTAACGCCAAAACTCATCGTCCTCTTTATTAAGTGTTAAAAATTTTCATCAGATCAAAAAAGAACCAAGCCCACGAGGGGAAAATAGAGAAGGGGAAAAGAGATTTTAAACGACGAAAACGACCCTGGGGGCAACGCCTCTTTTAAACAAAACCCATGGCAGCAACGTGTCAAGACGGTCGCGGGATCGAGATCAAACGTTTCCCCACGAAAATGACGCCAGGGTGTCCACCGTTCAGACTGGAAAGGGCGATTTTTCGGCGGATAGGCTAGTACTTCTGGATAACGAATGGCTGGCGACCCGATGCCCAGGTGCGATTCAAACCCAGCCCGATGATTATCGACTACTGAAGAAAACACAAATATCGTGTTCATCGTTGTGGGTATCGCCCGCTTGTGTCAGTCTTCGTCGTAATCGCCTACACATACGCTGGGAAGATTCTACCACTACTACTACTACTACAACTACTAACTTACACTACTACTACTTACTACAAACTACTACTACTATAATTATTTATTATTATTATTATTATTATTATTTTAAAAATTTTTAAAATTTTT
>NW_027625340.1:0-7147 GCF_034508935.2 Berghia stephanieae
TGTCGAAATTCGGAAATTTGAAAATATCGTCAAAATTTCACCATAAAACGTGAAAAAATCGAAAAATTCAAAAATCCAAAATTTTAATTTTTGATCATTGTAAAACTCTGAAGATGCTCAAAGTCGACTATTTCAAGCACAAAATTGAAAATTTCATCAGATTATTGAAAACTCGGAAATTTGAAAAAATCGTCAAATTTCCCCCCCCCCCCCCCCCCCTAAATTAAAAAAACGTGAAAAAAATGAACAATCTGGAAACTCCAAAGTTCTACTTTCTAAACATTGGGAATCTCGAAAGATGCTCAAAACGGACTCTTTCATGCAAAAATTCGATGATTTTGTCATACTGTTGAAAACTCGGAAATTTGAAAAAATCGTCAAATTTCACCGAAAAAAAAGTGAAAAAAATCAAAAATCTGTAAACTCCTAAACTATTATTTTTCAACATTGTGAAACTCGAAAGACGTTCAAAATCGAGTCTTTCATGCAAAATTTTGAAGATTTCATCAGATTGTCGAAAATTCGGGAATTTGAAAAAATCGTCATAATTTCACCATAAAACGTGGAAAAATCGAAAAATACAAAAAATCCAAAATTTTAATTTTTGATCATTGTAAAACTCTGAAAATGCTCAAAGTCGACTATTTCAAGCAAAAAATTGAAGATTTCATCAGATTGTCGAAAACTCGGAAATTTTTAAAAAAAAACCCCAAATTTCCCCCCCCCCCCCCCCCCCAAAAAAAAAAACGTGAAAAAAAAGGGAAAAAACTGGAAAATTTCCAAAAATTTCTACTTTTCCCCAAACATTTTGAACTCGAAAGATGCCCCCAAAAAAGGCTTTTTTAAAGCAAAAATTCGATATTTTGTCCCTACCCTTTTAAAACCGGGGAAATTTTAAAAAATCGTCAAATTTCACCCCAAAAAAAAAAAACAAAAAAAAAAAAACAAAATCCCAAAAAAATCCCCGGAAAAAACCTTTTCCTTAAAATTTAAATTTTAAAATTTTTTCCAAAAAAAAATTGTTAAAAACCTTTTTTAAAAATTTTCCAAATTCCGACTATTTCAAGACAAAATTAAAAAATTTTTTCGATTATTGAAAACTCGGGAAAAAAAGGGAAAAAACGGGCAAATTTTCCCCCCCCCCCCCCCCCACCCTCAAATTAAAAAAAAAGTGAAAAAAATGAACAATCTGGAAACCCCCAAAATTCCCACTTTCCCAAACCCTTGGGAAACCCGAAAGAAACTCAAAAAGACTCTTTTATGCAAAAATTTGATGATTTTTGTCATACTGTTGAAAACTCGGAAATTTTAAAAAATCGTCAAATTTCACGAAAAAAAAAGTGAAAAAAAAACAAAAAACTTAAACTATTATTTTTCAACATTGGGGAAATTTGAAAGAAATTTTTTAAAAACAACCTTTTTTGCAAAAATTTGAAGATTTAAACCCGATTTTTCGAAAAAATTTCCGGGAAAAATTTAAAAAAAACGTCAAAATTTTCCAAACCCTAAAAAAAAACGGGAAAAAATCGGAAAAAAACAAAAAACCAAAAATTTTTTTAATTTTTTATCATTGGGAAAACCTGAAGATGCTCAAATTTGACTATTTCAAGCAAAAAATTGAAGATTTCATCAGATTGGGCCCAAAAACCCCGGGGAAAATTTTTAAAAAAAAACGTCAAAATTTTTTTTCCCCCCCCCCCCTTTCCCCCCCCCCCCCCCCCCCCCCCCCCCCCCCCCCCCCTAAAAAAAAAAAAAAAAAAAAAAAAGTTTAAAAAAAAGAAAATCTGGGAAAATCCAAAAAATTCTACTTTCTAAACATTGGAATCCCGAAAAGATCTCAAAAGGCACTTTCCTTTCAAAAATTTGATTATTTTGTCATACTGTTTAAAAAATCGGAAATTTGAAAAAAACGCAAATTTTAAACCCAAAAAAAAAAAGGGAAAAAAAACAAAAAAACTTAAACTTCCCAAATTTTTCAATTTTTTTAAAATTGTGAAACTCGAAAAAACGTTCAAAATCACTCTTTCATTGCAAAAAAACGAATTTTTAAAAGGTTTTCCCAAAATTTTGGAAATTTGAAAAAAAACGTCAAAATTTTAAACCCTAAAACTGGGAAAAAACAAAAAAATTTAAAAATCCAAAAATTTTTAATTTTTTGATCATTTTAAAACCGAAAAGCCCCAAAGTCGACTATTTCAAGCCCCCAAAATTTTAAATTTCATCAATTTTGAAAACCGGAAATTTGAAAAAATCGTCAAATTTTTCCCCCCCCCCCCCCCCCCCCCCCCTCAAAAAAAAAAAAAAAGTGAAAAAAAGGGAAAATCTGGAATCTCCAAAATTCTTACTTTCCCAAACAATTTGGGAATTTTTCCCAAAGGTTCTCAAAACGGACCTTTTTTTCTTTCAAAAAAAACATTAATTTTTTCATACTGTTGAAAACCCCCGGAAATTTGAAAAAACGTTTAAATTTTAAAAGAAAAAAAAAAATCAAAAAACGGTAAACTCCTAAATTCATTTTTTAACATTGTGAAACTCGAAAAAACGGTTTAAAAACGATCTTCATGCAAAAATTTGAAGATTTTTAAACAGGTTGGCGAAAAAAACGGGAAAATTTTAAAAAATCGCAAAATTTCACCATAAAACGTGGGAAAAAACGGGAAAAAAACAAAAATCCAAAAAATTTTTTTTTTTTTGATCATTGTAAAACTCTGAAAAATGCCCCAAATTTGACTATTTCAAGAAAAAATTGAAAATTTTCCCTCAGATTTGGAAAAATCGGAAAAAATTTTGGGGGAAAAAAAAAACGCAAAAATTCCCCCCCCCCCCCCCCCCCTAAAAAAAAAACCGGGGAAAAAAAGGGAAAAAAAAGGAAAATTTCCCAAAAAACTACTTTCTAAAAAATTGGGAATCTCGAAAAATCTCAAAAAAGGACTTTTTTCCTGCAAAAAAAACCCATATTTTTTTCAAAACTGTTTTAAAAATCGGAAATTTTTGAAAAAATCGTCAAATTTCACCGAAAAAAAAAAGTGAAAAAAAATCAAAAAACCGGAAACCCCCAAAATTATTTTTAAAATTTTTCAAACAAAAAATTTTAAAAACTTTAAAAGGAAAGAAAAAAGCTTTCCCAAAAAATCGAAAAAAAAATTTTTTAAAAATTTTTTTTCCAAAAAACCACAAATTGAAAAAATTTAAAATTTATCAGATTTTGAAAACCCCCGGAAAAATTTTAAAAAATCGTCCAAAAATTTCCCCCCCCCCCCCCCAAAAAAAAAAAACGTGAAAAAAATGAAAATCTGGAAACCCCCAAAATTCTACTTTTTAAAAAATTGGGAAACTCGAAAGTGCTCAAAAGGACTCTTTCATGCCCAAAAAAAGTGATTTTTTTCAAAACTGTTTAAAAAAACTCGGGAAATTTTTAAAAAATCGTCAAATTTAAAGAAAAAAAAAGTGAAAAAAATCCAAAAATTGTAAAAACTAAAATTTTTTTTCAACATTGTGGGAAAATCGAAAAACGTTTTAAAATCGACTCTTTCATGCAAAAAATTTGAAGATTTCATCAGATTTTCGAAAAATTTTGAAATTTGAAAAAAAACGTCCAAAAAAAAATTTTAAACCCTAAAACGGAAAAATCGGAAAATACCCCCAAAAATTTCCAAAAATTTTTAAATTTTTTATCATTGTAAAACCCCTGAAAAATGCCAAAATCACTATTTCAAGCAAAAAATTTTAAGATTTTATCAATTGTCGAAAACTCGAAATTTTTAAAAAATCGCAAATTTTCCCCCCCCCCCCCCCCCCCCCCCAAAAAAAAAACCGGGGAAAAAAAAAAAAAAACTGGAAATTTCCAAAAATTTAAAATTTTTAAACATTGGGAATCTCGAAAGATGCTCAAAAACGGACTTTTTCATGCAAAAATTCGTGATTTTGTCATACTTTTTGAAAACTCGGAAATTTAAAAAAAACGGCAAATTTCCCGAAAAAAAAAAAATGAAAAAAAAACAAAAATCTGGGGAAAAACCCCAAATTATTATTTTTCAAACATTTTTAAATTTTGAAAACGTTCAAAAACCCAATCTTTCCCTGCAAAAAAATTTTTAAAATTTTTATCAGATTGGGGAAAATTTTGGAAATTTGAAAAAAATGTCCCTAATTTCACCCTAAACGTGGAAAAATCGAAAAATTTAAAAATCCAAAATTTTAATTTTTTATTCATTGTAAAACCCTGAAAATGCCAAATTTGACTATTTCAAGCAAAAAATTTTTAAAATTTTATCAGATTTGAAAACTTTGGAAATTTTTAAAAATCGTCAAATTTTTCCCCCCCCCCCCCCCCCCCTAAAAAAAAAAAAAAACGTGAAAAAAAAGAAAATCCCGGAAATCCAAATTCTACTTTTTAAACATTGGTAATCTCGAAAGAAAAGCCCCAAAAAGGACTCTTTTAAAGCAAAAATTCGAGAATTTTTTTATAAATGTTTAAAAAATTTGGAAATTTTAAAAAAATCGTCAAATTTTAAAAGAAAAAAAAAAAAGGGAAAAAAAACAAAAAAACCCGTAAACCCAAAATTAAAATTTTCAACATTGTGAAACTCGAAAAACGTTCAAAATCGACTCTTTCCAAAAAAAAAATTCGAAAATTTTCCTCAGATTGTCGAAAAATTTGGGAAAATTTAAAAAATCGTCCCAAAAATTTTACCATAAAAAGTGGAAAAAAACAAAAAAAACAAAAAAACCCAAAAATTTTTAATTTTTTTATCAATTTTAAAAATCTGAAAATCTCAAAGGGCGAAATATTTCAAGCAAAAAATTGAAGATTTCCCTCAATTTCGAAAACTCGGGGAAATTTTAAAAAAACGTCCCAAAATTCCCCCCCCCCCCCCCCCCCCCCCCCAAAAAAAAAAAAAAAAGTGAAAAAAAGGGAAAAAATGGAAAAATTCCCCAAAAATTTTACTTTCTAAACATTGTGAAACTCGAAAGATGCCAAAAGGACCTTTCTTTCAAAAATTTTGATTATTTTGTCCCTACTGTTTAAAAAATCGGAAAATTTTAAAAAACGTCAAATTTAACCCAAAAAAAAGTGAAAAAAATCAAAAAAACTTAAACCCTAAAATTTTCATTTTTTAAAAATTTTGAAACACGAAAGACGTTCAAAACGACTCTTTCATGGGAAAACTTCGAAGATTTCCCTCAGGTTGTCCCAAAATTCGGGAAAATTTGAAAATAAACGTCAAAATTTCACCATAAAAAAGGGAAAAAAACAAAAATTTAAAATTCCCCAAAATTTTTTTTTTTTGATCATTGTAAAACTCTGAAATGCTCCAAAAATCGACAATTTTTAAGCAAAAAATTTAAAAAATTTTTCATCAGATTTTTTGAAAAAATCGGAATTTTTAAAAAAACCCCAAAAAATTTCCCCCCCCCCCCCCCCCAAATTTTAAAAAAAAGTGAAAAAAAAAGAACAATCGGGGAACCCCCAAAGATCACTTTCCTAAACATTGGGGAACCGAAAGATGCTCAAAACGGGCTCTTTCAAAGCAAAAAATTTGATGATTTTTTCATACTGTTTAAAACCCCGGAAATTTGAAAAAAAACGCAAAAATTTTAAAAAATGAAAAAAAAACAAAAATCTGTAAACTCCCAAACTATTATTTTTTTAACCCTTGTGAAACTCAAAGGGCGTTCAAAATCGAGTCTTTCATGCAAAAATTTTTAAAAATTTTTTTCAATTGTCCGGGAAAAATTTGGAAATTTGAAAAAATCGTCATAATTTCAAAACCCTAAAACGTGGGAAAAAAACAAAAATTTAAAAAAACCAAAATTTTAATTTTTTATCATTTTAAAAAATCTGAAAAGGGTCAAATTTCCCATTTCAAGCAAAAAAAATTTAAGATTTTCCCTCAGATTGTCGAAAAAAATCGGGAAAAATTTAAAAAAACGTCAAATTTCCCCCCCCCCCCCCCCCCCCAAAAAAAAAAAGTGAAAAAATGATTAATCGGGAAAAACCCCCCAAAATTTTACTTTCTAAACCTTGTAATTTTCGAAAGATGCTCAAAATGGCCCCTTTCATGCAAAAATTCGAAGATTTTGGGCATACTGTAAAAACTCGGGAAAAAAGAAAAAATCGTCAAATTTACCCAAAAAAAAGGGGAAAAAAATTTAAAATTTAAAACCCCAAATTATTTTTTTTCAACATTGTGGGAAAATCGAAAAGACGTTCAAAATCGACTCTTTCAAAGCAAAAAAATTTGAAATTTTTTATCAGATTTCCCCAAAATTCGGAAATTTGAAAAAAATTTGTCATAAAATTTTACCATAAAAATGGAAAAATTTGAAAAATTCCAAAAAAACCAAAATTTTTAAAAATTTTTTATCATTGTAAAAATCTGAAGATGCTCAAATTTTGACTATTTCAAGCAAAAAATTGAAAATTTCACAGATTTCGAAAACTCGGAAATTTGAAAAAAATCGTCCCAAATTTCCCCCCCCCCCCCCCCCCCTTTAAAAAAAAAAGTGAAAAAAAAGGGAAAAAACTGGAAAATTCCAAAATTTTTACTTTTTAAACATTGGGAATCTCGAAAAATGCTCCAAAAAAGGACCTTTTTTTGCAAAAAAATTTGAAAATTTTGGGGCATACGTTTTAAAACCGGAAAATTTTAAAAAAAACGGGCCCCAAAAAATTTACCGAAAAAAAAAAAAAAAAAATCTGGAAACTCCCCAAATTTTTAAATTTTTCAACATTTTGAAAAATCGAAAGACTTTTTAAAATCGATCTTTCATGCAAAAATTTTAAGTTTTCATCAGAAAGGGCGAAAATTCGGGGAAAATTTTAAAAAAACGTCCCTAATTTCACCATAAAACGTGGAAAAAAACGAAAAAAATTAAAAAAAACCAAATTTTTAAATTTTTTTTTCATTGTAAAACCCTGAAGATGCTCAAATTTGGAAATATTTCAAGCAAAAAATTGAAAATTTTATCAAAATTTTTGAAAAATCGGAAAATTTTAAAAAAAACGCAAATTTCCCCCCCCCCCCCCCCCCCCCCCCCTCAAATTAAAAAAAACGGAAAAAATAAAAATCAAACCTCCAAAATTCACTTCTAAACATTGGGGAAACTCGAAAGATCTCAAAACGGCTCTTTTATGCAAAAAAAT
>NW_027625341.1:0-7106 GCF_034508935.2 Berghia stephanieae
CTGTTGCTCCGTCTTCTGAACGGCGCCAATCAGGGGCTCTGGCATTTTTATAGACCTGTAAATGAGCTCTATAAAAATTGACTGAAACTCTTCGACAAACTGAAGATTCAATTATTTTTTTAAAAATAAGGCATCATTGGAGAGGAGAGTGATAAAAACAATATATCAAAATAGTGGGTGTTATTTCTTACTGGAAGTATGACTGCCATAATTTGATGTAGAAGGAATGCTAAATAAGCATGTCATTCATATAGGTAAAGATGACTTCATCAAAGTCATATTCCTGCCTCTGGAATTTTTTTGACATAGAAAAATAATCACCATTATCATCTTTAACTTCTAGCCATGACCAATTGAATTTATTCCTCACGGGACTCACATCTTTATCGATGCTCGACAAGTCTGAATTGCGATCCACGAACAGCTCAGCCATTGTGAGAACATTAGAATAATGTAGCAATGAGCAAACTTGATTTTCAATCAGTAAATGACAGAGAAAAAAAAACTTAAATAAATATGACTTCAGGCCAATACACTGAATTATTAAGTAGAAGTGAATTATCAAGAAGAAACTTCGGCAGGCGTAGCGGTAGCGGAAAAATTCAAAGGATCGAAATGAAGGTAAATCGCCACCAAACAGCAAGCTCGCTTGGGCTTGAGCAAAACAATGGCAGAAAACGTCCTGATTTGCACGGGAATTAATTAGGCTACTTACCATTGTTCCTTATGATTAGGTACTCAATCAGTGAAGAAACGGTCAACCAGTTTGTTTACAACGTGAGGCAATCGAAATGTGCTTGTTGCAATCTATCCTAACTTTCGATTTGAATGTGTCTACATAACGGACTTGCGGCATTCGCAATTTACTTTATCATAGTTTTGAGACTCCCCAGGTAAATGTGGTCAATTTTGGCTTAGATGAAACAGTGAAATTTATCGCTCGGTGGCTCAGTTAAAATTGGCTACAGTTGGGATCACGACGGTTTGGAAAGTGAAAAAATAATTTAACGAAGGATGTGTGAAAATACCCAGGAATGTGTTCAGACACGCCTTTTATAAAAAACGTCGCTTTGTCTTGGCAATATATACATCGTTAAAATAAAGGGTCCCCATGAGCTATGCGTAGCGCTGTGGAACACTCCTAATTATTTTACGGTCATTCGACTACGATTTGTGAATTCTTTCTTTTTTATTTCTTTCTTTCTTTCTTTCCTTTTTTAAATATTTGAATTTGACAAATTGACTAATTTCAGTTAATTGACTGAGAATTTACAGGTCTAATTTTTAGCTTACAACAGTCGGTCTTTAGAGTAACTTGTTGGGTGACGACCTATGCCCTTTTGGAAGAATGATCAGCGTTGCTCTGTCTTTTAGCGTTAAATCTATATTGGTTTTTAATACGAAAGCTTGAAGTAGCTACTCAAAACCGTGCGATTCTCCGATTGGCGATTGCTTTGGTGTTCTGTTTATTTTTCTCTCTCTAGAAATATAGGTCTTTTAAAACTGCCGATATTTGCTGTATAATTGAGGTGGGAACATATTTTTAGCACAATTAAAAAGTGCTATTCTTTCTCTTTCCAAATAATATGATGTCAAATGTGTTTGATTAATATTGCTGTAAATGTAGACAACTCTCACAGGCAATTACGTTGTTTTGATAGCCAAATTACCCCCCTTTGGCAACTGGATTCAATAGTCTGATGACACGTCCGCCTAGCAACCAGCAGCTTGGTTCTAAACTATGAAAATTGGTACTTTTTATTCTTCATGCTGGCTAGAATTTTTTCACATGTCATGTGATCAGAATGTATAAACGTCAAAACAGGATCAGATTTATAATGTATCTCTCCTCTGGATGCACTTTTTGCTCGTCGGAGAAATATTTCATAAGGGCGTCCGCCATTGTTCCGATAGTTTAGAGCCAGTTAGTAAGTTACCATGCTTCATTACGAGGGAAGTGACGTCACGACTGTTGAAGCCTATTTCCACTACTGCAGAACTACCCCAATGGTTGGATTTATTCACAATTGGATTCAATAGTCTGATGTCACGTCGCCCAGCCGCGTGGTTCTATTGGTACAAAGATAATGGCGAAAGAAAAATCTTTCTTTTGGTATAAATCTATAGATCTAGTGTGTTTTAGTATAAATCTATAAATCTATAGTGTGTTTTGGTATAAATCTATAAATCTATAGTGTGTTTTGGTATAAATCTATAAATCTATAGTGTGTTTTGGTATAAATCTATAAATCTATAGTGTGTTTTGGTATAAATCTATAAATCTATAGTGTGTTTTGGTTAACTATAGTGTATATGTATAAATCTATAATCAGTGTGTTTTGGTATACTAAATCTATAGTGTGTTTTGGTATAAATCTATAAATCTATAGTGTGTTTTGGTAAAATCTATAAATCTATAGTGTGTTTTGGTATAAATCTATAAATCTATAGTGTGTTTTGGTAATAAATCTATAATCTATAGTGTGATTTTGTATAATCTATAAATCTATAGTGTGTTTTGGTAATCATAAATCTATAGTGTGTTTTGGTATAAATCTATAGTGATAAATCTATAGTGTGTTTTGGTATAAATCTATAATCTATGTGTTTTGGTATAAAATCTATAAATCTATAGTGTGTTTTGGTATAAATCTATAAATCTATAGTGTGTTTTGGTATAAATCTATAATCTATAGTGTGTTTTGGTATAAATCTATAGTGTGTTTTGGTATAAATCTATAGTGTGTTTTGGTATAAATCTATAAATCTATAGTGTGTTTTGGTATAAATCTATATCTAAGTGTGTTTTGGTATAAATCTATAAATCTATAGTGTGTTTTGGTATAAATCTATACTTGTGTGTTTGGTATAAATCTATAAATCTATAGTGTGTTTTGGTATAAATCTATAAATCTAAGTGTTGGTTATTATAAATCTATATGTGTTTTGGTATAAATCTATAAATCTATAGTGTGTTTTGGTATAAATCTATAAATCTATATGTGTGGTTATATTGTGTATAATAAATCTATAGTGTGTTTTGGTATAAATCTATAAATCTATAGTGTGTTTTGGTATAAATCTAAATCTATAGTGTGTTTTGGTATAAATCTATAAATCTATAGTGTGTTTTGGTATAAATCTATAAACTATAGTGTGTTTTGGTATAAAATCTATAAATCTATAGTGTGTTTTGGTATAATAATCTATAGTGTGTTTTGGTATAAATCTATAAATCTATAGTGTGTTTTGGTATAAATCTAATAGTGTGTTTTGGTAAAATCTATAAATCTATAGTGTGTTTTGGTATAAACATACTATAGTGTGTTTTGGTATAAATCTATAAATCTAGTGTGTTGTATAATCTATGTGTGTTTGATAAATCTATAAATCTATAGTGTGTTTTGGTATAAATCTATAGTTATTTTGGTATAAACATAATCTATAGTGTGTTTTGGTATAAATCTATAAATCTATGTGTGTTTTAGGTATAAATCTTAGTTGTTTTGTATAAATCTAATAGTGTGTTTTGGTATAAATCTATAAATCTAAGTGTGTTTTGGTATAAATCTATAAATCTATAGTGTGTTTTGGTATAAATCTATAAATCTATAGTGTGTTTTGGTATAAATCTATAAATCTATAGTGTGTTTTGGTATAAATCTATAAGTTTTTGTATACTATATTGGTGTTTTGGTATAAATCTATAAATCTATAGTGTGTTTTGGTATAAATCTATAAATCTATAGTGTGTTTTGGTATAAATCTATAGTGTGTTTTGGTATAAATCTATAAATCTATAGTGTGTTTTGGTATAAATCTATAAATCTATAGTGTGTTTTGGTATAAATCTATAGTGTGTTTTGGTATAAATCTATAAATCTATAGTGTGTTTTGGTATAAATCTATAAATCTATAGTGTGTTTTGGTATAAATCTATAGTGTGTTTTGGTATAAATCTATAGTGTGTTTTGGTATAAATTATAAATCTATAGTGTGTTTTGGTATAAATCTATAAATCTATAGTGTGTTTTGGTATAAATCTATAGTGTGTTTTGGTATAAATCTATAGTGTGTTTTGGTATAAATCTATAGTGTGTTTTGGTATAAATCTATAAATCTATGTTGGTTTTGATAAATCTATATGTGTGTTTTGGTATAAATCTATAAATCTATAGTGTGTTTTTGTATAAATCTATAAATCTATAGTGTGTTTGGTATAAATCTATAAATCTATAGTGTTGTTATTTGTGGTTAAATCTATAAATCTATAGTGTTTTTTGGTTATAAATCTATAAATCTATAGTGTGTTTTGGTATAAATCTATAAATCTATAGTGTGTTTTGGTATAAATATCTATAAATCTATAGTGTGTTTTGGTATAAATCTATAAATCTATAGTGTGTTTTGGTATAAATCTATAAATCTATAGTGTGTTTTGGTATAAATCTATAAATCTATAGTGTGTTTGGTATAAATCTATAAATCTATAGTGTGTTTTGGTATAAATCTATAAATCTATAGTGTGTTTTATGGTATAAATCTAAGTGTTTTTTGTAAAATTAAATTATTGTTTTGTATATAATAAGTGTTTTGGTATAAATCTATAAATCTTAGTGTTTTTTGGTATAAATCTATAAACTATAGTGTTTTGGTATAAATCTATAAATCTATAGTGTGTTTTGGTAAAATCTAAATCTATAGTGTTTTGGATATAAATCTAAGTGTTTTTGTATATAATATAATATATGTGTTTTGGTAAAATTAAATTATAGTGTGTTTTGGTAAATCTTAAATATGTGTTTTTTTATATTAAAATCTTATTTTTTGTATAATCTATTAGTGTTTTTAATTATAAATCTATAGTGTGTTTTGTATAAATCTAAAATCTATATGTGTTATTTATAAATTATAAATCTATATGTGTTTTGTATAAATCTATATAATAGTGTGTTTTGGTATAAATCTATAAAATTATAGTGTGTTTTGGTATAAATTATATCTATAGTGTGTTTGGTTAAAAATTAATTTAAAATCTATATTTTTAGTTATAATTATGTGTGTTTTGTATAAATATAATATTGTGTTTTGGTATAAATCTATAAATCTATATTGTTTGTTGTAAAATCTAATATTTGTGTTTTTGGTATAAATTATAAATTATGTGTTTTGGTAAAATTATAAGTTTTTGTATAATCTATAAATCTATATGTGTTTTTTATAAATCTATAATTAGTGTTTTTATAAATCTATAAATTATGTGTTTTTGGTTAAATCTATAAATCTATGTGTTTTTGGTATAAATCTATAAATCTATAGTGTGTTTGGTATAAATCTAAAATCTATGTGTTTTGGTATAAATCTATAAACTATTGTGTTTTGGTAAAATCTATAAATGTGTTTTGTATAAAATCTATAATTATTTTTGTTAAATATAAATCTATAGTGTTTTGTTAAATTAAAATCTATAGTGTGTTTGGTAATCATAAATCTATAGTGTTTTTGGTATAAATCTATAAATTATGTTTTTGATAATCTATAAATTGTTTTTATAAATTATTTATATTTGTGTTTATAAATTATAAATTATAGTTGTTTTGGTATAATCTAAATTATGTTGTTTGTATAAATCTAATATGTTTGGTATAAAATTATAGTGTGTTTTGGTATAAATTAAATATGTTGTTTTGTATAAATTAACTAGTTTTTGTTAATTAAATCAGTTTGTAAATTTAATATTGTTTTGGTATAAAATTGTGTGTTTGGTAAATTATATTTTGTTTGGTTAAATATAATTATATGTTTGTGTTAACTATAATTTGTGTTTGTAAAATCTAAATTATAGTTTTTATAATAAATTAGTGTTTTTGGTATAAATCTATAGTGTGTTTTGGTAAATAAATCTATAGTGTGTTTTGTATAAATCTAAATTTGTTGTTTAATTAATTATATGTGTTTGTTAATAAATCTATAGTTTTTGGTAAAATCTATAAACTATAGTGTTTTGGTATAATTATTGTGTTTTGGTATAAATATAATATATGTGTTTGGTTATAAATTATAGTGTTTTGGTATAAATATAAATTGTTTGGATATTGTTTGAAATCAATATTGTATATTATAATATGTTGTTTAATTAAATATTGTTTGAATCTAATTGTTGTTTAAATGTTTTAAATATTGTTTTTAATTATTAATTTTGGTAATTTTTTTATATAACTATGTTTTTATATTATATTATGTTGTAATTTAAAAGTGTTGTAATCAAATTTGAAATAGTGTTTGAAATATGGTTTGTAAATATAATGTTTTGTAATTAATGTTTGAATATGTGTTTATAATATAAAATTTTTATAACTAGTGTTGTAATTAATAGTGTTTATATATATTTTGTATAATCTGTTTGTTTAATTAGTGTTTTAAAATATTTTTTTAATATTGTTTAATTAAAGTTTGGTATAATAATATGTTTGATAACTATGTTGAAAATAATAGTGTTCTATAAATCTATAGTGTGTTTTGGTATAAATCTATAATCTAGTGTGTTTGGTTAAAATCTATAGTGTGTTTTGGTATAAATCTATAAATCTATAGTGTGTTTTGGTATAAATCTATAGTAAATCTATAGTGTGTTTTGGTATAAATCTATAAATCTATAGTGTGTTTTGGTAATAAAATGTTATTTGGAAATCTAAATAGTGTGTTTGGTATAAATCTATAAATCTATAGTGTGTTTTGGTATAAATCTATAAATCTATAGTGTGTTTTGGTATAAATCTATAAATCTATAGTGTGTTTTGGTATAAATCTATAAATCATAGTGTGTTTTGGTATAATCTATAAATCTATAGTGTGTTTTGGTATAAATCTATAAATCTATAGTGTGTTTTGGTATAAATCTATAAATCTATAGTGTGTTTTGGTATAAATCTATAAATCTATAGTGTGTTTTGGTATAAATCTATAAATCTATAGTGTGTTTTGGTATAAATCTATAAATCTATAGTGTGTTTTGGTATAAATCTATAAATCTATATTGTGTTTTGGTATAAATCTATAAATCTATAGTGTGTTTTGGTATAAATCTATAAATCTATAGTGTGTTT
>NW_027625342.1:0-7138 GCF_034508935.2 Berghia stephanieae
TAAATAATTTATTATTTTTTTTTTATATTATTAATATTATTTAAAAATTTATTATTATTAATTTTTATTATTATTATTTTTTATTATTATTTTTATATTATTTTTATTATTATTTTTAAAATGGTAAGTATATCGCTATTACTAAAATTTAAATTAAACATTACACAGCGCTAACCTCACATTCCTGCAA
Organism: Berghia stephanieae; assembly: GCF_034508935.2. Taxonomy (NCBI): domain Eukaryota; kingdom Metazoa; phylum Mollusca; class Gastropoda; order Nudibranchia; family Aeolidiidae; genus Berghia; species Berghia stephanieae. Next base: position 191 of record NW_027625342.1, read on the forward strand.
CTTTACTACCTTCGGTCTCGCTCTTAAATGGGATTCCACCCCCCGACGTCACTCCCCCTAGAAACCCCGGGCTGGCTCTAAAAAAAAATCCGGCTTGGCCCGGGGGAAAGGAAAAGGAAATCTCAAAAAAAAACAATATTTATCTTAAATAGGGTCCATGTTTTTCCCAGATTTTCGGGCATCAGTCAAGAGTCACCCCTGCAAGTTTTACAGTTTTTCCAAAATGTAGAGGCAGACAAAAAATTGGGGAAAGTGGATCACTTGTCAGTAAGCACGCACCCTCGCAAACTTTTGATAGATTTCGTATCAGATCGGGGGAAATTTTCTACTATAGACCTATTTTTTATGTTTAAAATTTTAAAATTGCAGAAATTATAAATAAAAAAACATTCCAAACTAGTTTTTTAAGTTAAGCAAAAAATGATTTTAAATCTACACTTTTTTGATGCTGAGGCTGATGATAAACTATAAACTAATGAGAGTTCATTTCTACGAAATTTAAAAATTTTTTTAAAAGGTGAAAAATAGAAAAAAAGAAATAAATTTTTGTTAAAATTTTACTTTAAACTCAACCTTTAGGGCAAAATTTAAATAAAAAATAAAAAAACGGAACCCCCCCCCCCCCTCAGAGAATTTTTTTCCTTTCCCCCCCCCTTCCTGGGTTTTTATTCTTCTCCTCTCTCCTCTCTCTTCTCCCTCCCCTCTCTCTCCTCCCTCTCTAACAACCACTTTCCCCTTTTTTTTGGAAATTTTCTCTGATTCGCTCCCATGCCCCTCCCCTCCCCACGCCGGGGTGGCAACTCTGTGTGAACAATGAACAAAGCAAATGGGGCAGGGACCTCTCTCCTTTTTCCAAAGCCCGATTGTTGACTTTTCCAACGTTTTTATCACCGCACTGGGCCCGTACAGTACTGACTGAAATAAATAAAAACGCCCGTCTTGCCCCACTCAACCCCAAACAACTTTAAATGTGTAAATTAAGAATTCAATTTTTATATATCTAGTCAAAATCATCAAAAGAAGTAATGAGGAAGGGCACTTTTGCTGAATTGCATTTTATAAAAGACAGGCGAGAGACACACCGTAACCTATTCCTTCACACCTTTGTTTATCAGCATTGAGCGGGTCAAACAAAATAGTCTAAAAAAAAGTACTTATCAAATTAAAAATATAATAGCCCAACAGAATTTTTTGTTTTTTTTTTTTAATCTTTCTTTTCGGGAAAAAAGGACAAAACCAAATCCATCAAGAGTGTGTTTTTGTCACTTCAGAGAGGGTGACAAACCAACCCCCTGAATTTTTGACAAAATAAAAATAATTATTTCCAAAAAACCAAAAGAAAGAAAAAAAATGACCAAGAATTCCCACCCCATCTCAATTGGCACCCACATAAAAAAGACCACCACCACTACCACCACCACCATCATCATCACATAAATCACCATCATCATTTTTCATCATCATCATCATCATCATCATCACATCATCCTCATCCCATCATCATTATTTTCCCCTCAATCTCTCAACTCTCGTAAACCATCATCACAGTTTCCATCTTAAAAAAAAATTGTAAACAAGTGAGATATTTTAAAAAGAACAATTTAAAATTTTAAATTTAAAAACAAGAAATTACAGACAAACAAAGGGAATACTACTTAAAAAAACAACTTATTAAATTTTTAAAGCACTTTCCTGTTTCAAGCCAAAAGAAAAAGTTTTTTCGAATGGAACAGGTCTTCTTTTAAAAATATTTAATATTTTTGTTTTAATAATTTAGTGTTTTAGAGGGTAAAAAAACAATTTTTATAGTGGATGGGAAGTTCGAAGAGACAGTTTTTCATTAAAAACAAAATTTTCATTACACTTATGAAACTTAAAGAAAATACACAACCTTCATATTTCACAAATTTTTTACGTTATAAAATCTATAAAAAAATTTAACAAACTTTTTTTCATTTTTTACATAAGGCAAAGCTTCTCTTTGAAAATGTTTTCAAGGTTCAGCCCTTTTCTAGACATAAAAAAACTATCACTCCATAACATTTGTAAGTTTCTAAATTGCAGAATATCATTGATTGTACAATGCCCAAAAAAGCTTTTTCCTAAAAAATGGATAAACAAGGGTTTTTAACTTATGTTTTTTCTTATAGTCCTTAATTTCTGTTAAAGCTCTTGTTGGGGGAGCCCAAATGGTGTGATAAATTTTGTTTCAAATTTTACCCAGGGTCTGCTCGGAAAAGGGTCATTGTACAAAATTGTGGATTACTAAAACTTTAATTTTAAGCCCAGATTTAATTTTATTTTTAACAGAAAAAGGGTTTTTCCTGATTCAAGATATTTTACCTCAAGGGAGTAACAAATATCCCCCCTTTTTTTACATAATAAATTTACTGAAAATGAATTTTGGTTAACAAAAAAATTTGTTTCATGTAAATTCTTTTGAAGGGCTAATGAAGACTGAAAAATGTTAACAACCTCTCATATTTCCAACCATTTTAAAGAGAAACATCTGATATTTTTTTTCAATTAGTTGCAGCACTTGTAAATCTCCAGTCCCCTCTTTTTAAGGGACGCTTTTTGTTTATTTTTCCCATTTTTTTAAAAAACAAAAACATATTTTTTTTCATCCCACAATCACCATTCAAAAAAAAGGGTTTTGTAGGTCCCCAACTTTTTTACATGTTTAAACATAAAAAAATAGGCATTGTGTATCAAGTATGTTCAATGTCATTAACATTGTTAAATAAAATAACAAATTAGTTTTGGACTGAATAACCCAACGCATCATAAAATAGATCGGGAAGTAAAAGAATAAAAATTCAAATTTTAGAGCTGCGAGCATCTAAATGGGCAAAAAAAAAAAACAAACAATAAAACTCTGTTGTGGTCTTGTGGTAGAACCGTTTTTTGGACAAAGGTCCGGGGTTTTTGGGACTCGCTCTGCGCATAGTTGACCTTGGAAAAGGGCTCTTGCTCACAATCTCTCACCGACCAGTGTCAAAGAGTACCGGCCATTAAAGCTTTTGTCTCGTCCGAAAAAAATGTAATATCGCCTAACAGCATCATGCCCCCTTTTTAAATTTAAATTTTTTTTTTTTTTTTTTTTTTTGGCCAGGGACCCCTTGTAAAGCACTTTGGCACATTTTTTGGGTATACCTTAAAAAAAACTCAATTAAAAAAAAAAAAATGGTTCTTTCATTCATCTTGCTTTGTTGATAAAAGGGGAAAACCGAAACGTCCATTTTTTCTGTTTTTGTATATTTAAATTGAATTTACTTTTAATTTCACAATGTTATGATCTCTTCGATTTTTTTGCACAACATTTACATTACACCCCTTAAACCCCAAAGGAGTTTTGTTTACCGTGAATAAAAAGGTCTAAATAAATAAATAAAATTCCCCTTTATTCATCCCCTAGAGGGAAATTTGCCCAGGGTCATTCCCAGGGAAGACTGGGGAAAAACCGCGGTGCAGCGCCGCAAAAATTTACTAGGGCATTTACTTGCTCAAAAGGGCCCCACGCGCACGCGGGGGAAAACGAAATCGGGACCTTTCGGTAAACAAAACCGTACCCCGATCCACGCTGCCCCCTTTCCCCCCACAAGAAATATAATAAAAAGTCTAGCGTGATTGGGATTTAAAGCTCATATAGATTATAATAAAGGGTTTTCAAACAAAAACTAAATAGATGTAAAAGAAATAGTCAATACAACGAAAAATTAGCGAAGCAAGACCTCAAAGTCAAAGACCAAAGTCCGTGGCCATAGATAAAAAACATGATTCAAGATCTCTCTCCTCTAAAATAAAACGAACGTAAAACCCTAAAAACTTTCATTGGGTTTTCTAAATCAAATTTAAAACCAAATAAACGTTTATTTCCAAACATAGTTTTACGGGATGGAGTTTGAAGTGAGGTCAGAAGACGAAATACTTAATTTACAAATACTCTTAATTCTTCGTGCTGGCTTGAACTTTGCCGAACCCATGCCATTGAGTAGTGAAAGTCAAAACATACCGACTGATATGATTTTCCCTCGGAGACCTTTTTTCTCATTGGGGAAGTATTTCATAAGGGCGGATGGAAAAAAGTTAGGGCGCCCCTTTTTCCTCGATTTTTAAAAAGCCAGCCGGTTCGTTTTCCAGCGTTTTCTGCGCGGATGACGTCACGACTTTTTTTAAGACTATCGCCGCTCGCTTCCAACCAAACCCTAGCCACACGCCGGACGTCACATCTCTCCAAGCAGGCTAAGTAATTACGATGGGTACCCTAGAAACGGCGTCGCCCCCTTTCTGTTTAGGATGTGATTTTTTGTGTATTTTCTATGTTTACTTAGTGTTTGTGTTGTGTTGTGTGTTGTGGTGTGGAGAGAGAAAAGAGAGAGAGAGAGAGAGAGAGAGAGAAGAGAGAGAGAGAGAATAAGTAGAGTGAAAATTGTTCGATGTTTTTCGTTATCAAATAAAAATATATTTTTAAAAAGTGTAACTAAATGACAAATGCCATATTTTTGACAATAAAATCTATTATTATTATTAATATTATTTTTATTTTTATTTATTATTATTATTAATTATTATTATTATTATTATTATTTTTTAATATTATTATTTTTATTATTAATTTTTATTATTATTATTAATATTAATATAACCTTGATTTTAAAAATTTTTTTTTGGGGTTGGGTGGTCGGGATAGATAGACAGATAGGAGGGAGATATATATAAATAGCGAGAATGGGAGTGAGAGGGGGGGGGGGGGTAGAGGGATAGGATAGATAGAAGATAATAGATAGTAGATAGAAGATAAAAATAGATAGATAGATAGAAAGATAGTGATAGAATATAGATAGATGATAGAAATAATGATAGAAAAAGAAGATGATAGATAGATGATTTTAATAATAAAAGATAGATAGAAGATAAAAAGAGGGAAGGGGAGAGAGAGAAAGAGAGAAAAGAGAGAGAGAGAAAGAGAGAGAGAGAAGGAGAGAGAGAGAGAATAGGGGGGGGGGGGGGGACACAAAATTAACTAAATGTACTCACATTCCCCAAATTGTGTGTGTGTTGTGTGGGGGGAAAAGAGAGAGAGAGAGAGAGAGAAGAGAGAGAGAGAGAGAGAGAGAGAGAGAGAAAAGAGAATAAGTAATGAAATATCTGTTCAATGGTTACGTTATTATATAACGTCAAACAATGTAAACTAAATGACAAATTGCCATATTAGGACAAAAAGATCTACATTATTTTTAAAAACTGTGATTTTAAAAATTTATTTTGGGGTTGGGTGGGGTTGGGAAGATAGTAGATATATTGTATAGATAGGAAATAAATATACGAGAGAGAGAGAGAGAGAGAAGAGGAAAAAGAGAGAGAGAGAGAGGGAGGGGGGGGGGGGTAGGAAAAAGGGGGGGGGGGGGGGGGGGGGGGGGGGGGAAAAGGGAATTTGAGGCAGATAGATGAGATAAAGAGAGAGAGAGGAAAAGAGAGAGAAGAAAAGAAGAAGAGAGAGAGAGAGGGGGAGAGGGGGAGAAAAGAGAGAAACAAGGGGGGGGGGGGGGGGGCAAAACAAAAAAAAACAAAATGTACAACTCAACGTTCTTTTCCCTGTTAAAACAAAATCTCTTTCTTAAAAAATCCCCAAAAAATCTTTTTAGTACTACCTTAAAATCTAAAATCCTTTCAATTTCCCGATGGTTGTCTATAACATGTGGGAACAACTCCACACAATTTAATTTTTAACAAGAGTCACTGATGGGTGCTACAACACATGGCCCAATAAAAATAATAATAAACAAAGGGAAAAACAACACGGCCCAGTTTAATTTAAACCCCCCCTCCCACCCCCCCCCTCTATCAGCAAGCGAAAAAACCGCGGCCAGCCCAAGAGCGTGTTGCTAACAGCGCTAACAAATCACTAGACAAGTTGGGGGTGGCCACGCGAACGGGGGATTGTCCCCTTCTAGCGTAGCTCCCTTTCTAGGGTCCGAGCCAAGATTCGATACATCTTTTCAAAAAATGTTTTAAAATTTCGTATACTTGTTCATTCCACAGTTCACAATTTCCACACAAATGTTATTTTATTTTAAATTACTATAAAAACCCATAAAATTTTCTCTAGTTTTTTTAAGAAAAAAATTTCGGAAAGTTTATGCCCTCCATTGAAATATATCTAAACACCTTTTACCCCTTTTGTGTTTTTTTTTTCAGGGGTCCCCCCTTTTTGCCCCAACGTAAACTTTAGGCAAAACTTCTTTTACTTTGGTGTTTAAACAAATATTTCAAATTTTATGATTTACAATTATTTACCTTTTCGGTTGGGTTACAACCTTAAAAAAATAAAATCAGAAAAGTGAATGTATAAGACCAAATCAATAGGGGACCAATTTTTTGGCTCCCTAAAGGTAAAGACGTAAAAATAACTAATAGGGTACCAAAGTTCCCCCAAAACCGGGAAAAAAAACACACAAACCACACAAAAAAAATATAAAAAATATATATTATATTTTTCTTTATATAGTTTTTTTTATATTTTTCTCTTTTCCCCCCTCTTTTCTCTCTCTCCCTCTCTCTCCCCCCCTCTCCCCTCCCCTCTCTCTCTCTCTCGCTCTTTCTGTCTCTGTCCTTTTCAATGATACATTGCGTTTTTCCATTTTTTTGAGGAAGGTTACAATAATATTGTAGAATTATAACATTTAAAGGAACGACGACCATTTAACGAAATATTTTTTAAGGGAAGTATTTTTTTTTTTCTCTCCTCTCTCTCCTCTCTCCTCTCCTCTCTCTCTCTCTGTGGGGTGTGTGTTTTTGGGGGTGTGTTTTGGGGGTTTCCTTTCACAGACACACACACACACAAAACACACACACATATGAACAAACACTACACACATTTTCCTTTTTCCCCTCCTTTTTCACACAACACACACATCACATAGACGCACATTTAAAACCACTTTC
>NW_027625343.1:0-7139 GCF_034508935.2 Berghia stephanieae
GTTGGCCATACCTTTGAAAAACGTTTGGACTTTAGGGGATAGCCTCCATAAAAGTTCAATTTTTTTAAATTTTTTGAAAGCATCGTCCTTTTGTTTTGCCTAGATAATAGGACCACCCAATAATATTTTCCCATTTTAAAAAAAAAAAAAAAAAAAAAAAATATTATATAATATATATTTATATATAATAATATAAAATAATATATATAAATAAAATTTAAAAACTTTTATCAAAAACGTAGCTTTTATATGGGGTAGTATCGACGAAATGTGATCAACGCGGTTTCCCCAGAGGAACCCAATCAATAACAACAAAATTTCAATTTGTAAAACAAACATGCGTCGATCAAAGACAGATTATACTTTTTTCCGACTAAGGCAAACCCCCAACCAGCCAGGGACCATTTTACTCCATACTGTGAAATAATGTGATTAAAAAAGCTTTTTTTTTCAACTTTTCGCCGTCTAAATTAAAGCAAATTTGAACCAAGATAGTCCCAATACTCAGTTGGGAGAGCACCATTCACACCAAAGACTGTGATCGGGCTTAGATGAGGTAGAGATTTTTTTTTCTGACTCTCCTTTCCCCCCACAGTTATTTTGGGGACGGCTCATTAGATCTGGCAGAAAGTACTTTATCTTAGAGTGCGCCACCCAAGGGGAGCAAGCAAATTTATATTTCCATTTAGCAAATAGAAACCGGGAAAACTCCGGGTTCAGCGCATTGGACTACGTTTTTTTTTAACCATGGCCTTGAAAAACCTAGCGTCATAACTATAAAAAAAATAAGAAAAAAATTTAAAAAAATAAAATTCCCTTTATTCATCCCCAAGGGGGAAATTTGTTTTTTTGGGGCATTCCAAGGGAAAAACGGGAAAAACCCAGGGGCCCCGCCCCATGCAGCGCCACAAACGACTTGGGCGAAGTGATTGCTCAAGGCCAAAAAGCGGGAGGGGAACGAACTCCGTACCAAGCAATTGATATTGTCAATTTCATGCAAATAGAACCGGGGTAAAATCCCTTCATTTCGCATTGGACTAAATGTTTTTTTTTTTAACCATGGACCAGTTGAAACGCCTAGCGTCATAACATATAAAAATAAATAAGATAATATAAATTAATAAATAAAATTCCCTTTATTATCCCCCAAGGGAAATTTGTTTTTAGGGTCTTTTTCCAAGGGAAATTGAATAACCCGGGGGCCCCCGCAGTGCAGCGCCACAAAGCGAGCTTGGGGGAAGTACTTGCTCAAGGCCAAAAAGCGAGGGGGGTAATCAAACTCCTCCCCTTTTTGGGGTACAAGCAAAAAACCGTACCGCGAGCCCGCTGCCCCTATGTGCCTTGCATTTTTAAAGGGACTACTATTTTTTTAAAAACTTCATCATCATCATCATTGCCTTTTTCACCCGGGGTCGGGGGAAATAGGCCACGACAAATATTTTCCCAACCTTCTCTATCCTGAGCTAATTTTTTTTTATCTCATTCCAGGTCTTACCACCTCTGTCTATCGCTTTTTTTAATTCTTCCCTTTTCCCCGGGGCCCTTTCCCCTTGATCTTCTGCCCTGGGGGTTCCATTTCCAATACTTTCTTTGTTATAGGGGATTCATTCTTTTTTAAGGGTGTTCCAATCCCCCTCCACGCCCTTTTTCCTTTTTCCCTACCCCTTGGGGCCGTTTAAACCCCCTAGCGTCCGTCACACGACAAGACCACACAACCCAATTACACACTACCAAAAGGCCTTTTTTGAAACACATTAAAATCTATAAATAACTCCGACTAAACTACGAAGAATTTGAGAGAAAAAAAAAAAAGAAAAAAAGATCAAACATAATTCTTCTCCTCCTGCCCACCCACAGTAATGGGCTAGCTGGGTCTGTTAGACGGGGGGGAAAGTACTTACTTTTTAAAAGGGTTTATCAAGCAATCTCTAGGCCCGTTTCGCGCTATAAGTGGGAAAAATTTTCGTTTTTTTTTTCCTTTTTTTTTAATACTAAGACCCATTTTAAAAAACGCCTACCGTCAGTCCTACCAAAAGGGCCCACACTACCCACCCCCACTCCCACAGTTTTTTTTTGAAACACATTCAAATCTAAAAATAACCCTTTTACATACTAAGAAGAATATTAAAAAAAAAAAATATTTTTTTTAATTCTTTTTTTTTAGAGAGGGAATAAAATATTAAATTTTACTAATTCGGATATATCTGATTTTTTAAGAAGCATATTACTAGTTAAAAAAAGGTCAAACGTCTTTTCCCCCCCTTCCCTCCCCAAAGCTAGTGGGTCTGTTGGCCCGGGGCGGAAAGTTCTTTACGATGGACTAACGTCCTATTTTTCACAGGGTATCCAATCTCTATTTTCCGTTTCACCCTAAGGGGGACAGCGGGGGCTCAGCAGCGGGTTGGGTTTTTTCTTCGTACCCAAAGTACCGATACGGTCACCCCGTCGCCCCCGTTGGGCCCTTTAAACAAGTCACCTCAACCAAGTCACTTTTCGGCGTTGCACTGCGGGGAAAGCCTGGGGATTCCATTCCCTTTTCTTGGAATAGACCCCAAAGCAAATTCCCCATGGAGAAAGAATAAAAAGGGGTTTTTAAAAAAATAGAAACAGGAGAAATTTTTCCCGTTTTTATGAGCCTTATGACACTCAACAAATATATTTTTTTTAAACCAAACCCCAGCAATTTATACCACAAAGAAATACACTACCCACTACAACCCCTACCACATCAAATTTTTGGGAAAAACATTAAAATCATAAAAGCCCTACTAACTAAAATGAGGGGGTTCCCCATAGCTCAGTTGGTAGAGCATTCGCTTCACACGCAAAGGGACGGGGTTCCCTCAAGGGTGCAGTCGAGATTTTTTTCCCGACCTCCCCCCGTCCCCCCCAGCAGTGAAAGGGTGTTTAGTATGGTTTGATTCAGCAGAAAGAACTTTGCGATAGGGGTCGCGTCCCGTCCAAAGGATAGCAAGCAATTGCCTTGTTTCCCTTTCCCCCTAAAAAACGGGTTTTTTCCGGCTCCTCGCCTTAAAGACTCTTACAAATACTTTTTTTTTAAAAATAAAAGCCATTTTAAACCCCTACCATCAGTCATACCACAAGGCCTCACTAAAACCCCCTACAAAACCCCCCCAGTCTTTTTTTAAACACTTAAAAGCTAAAAAACGCCTATTAACCCAAGAAAGGGAAAATTGAACAAAAAATGAAAGAGAAAATTCTTTTTCAGAAAGGAAAAATATTGAATTTTACAAGTCGGGTATATCCATGTATTTTGTAAGCGTATTACCCAGTTCCTAAAAAAGGGCAAACATCATTTCCCATTAATGGTTATTGATCAAACCCATGCGGAAAAAAGCTTTGATATTTTTGTTGCGATGCTTATGACCTATTTTAAACCTTTTTTAAAAAAATAATTTTTGGTTATGGGGTAATTTTTAATTTTGTAAAAATGAATTTACGTTTCACTCACTTACTTGGTTATGTCAAAAACAAAAAATTTGAAGAATATCTTTAAAACAGAACAAAATGCTTAACACGGGAAAGTATCGGGGTCAAAACCCCTTTTCCCCAGCCAGAAGCACAAATAGTTAAAATTGTAAAGTGTCCTTCAGAGGGCCCAAAGGGGCCCCTGGGGGCAGGAGTTTAAAACCCCGGTTTTTATAGGGGAAACGGACAATAGCCCAAAAGCTTGCTACCTTTTGGGGAGGACGCTAGTCCCCATCGCAAAAGTACTTTCTTCTAATTTTAACAGACCCAGCTACCCAATCACTGCAATAAAATACAAGTGGCATTTTTGGGCCTATAAAGGAACCTAACAACTTCTCTTTTTTTCATTTCTAAAGAAGATGAAAAATATAAAAAATTTTTCATTTTTCTGTATTTACAAACGAGCTATTTTTTTCGTGCCCAATAACACTACGAGCTTGCTTGTGTCACAAATAGAACATTACCAAATTTTGTGCAACGCAGTTAAGATATTTGTTAGAAGCGACGTGACCATATTTTCAGGTCTGATATCCGGAGGCAATTATGGGCCCATTTTAATATTGTTCTAATGGGTCTATTACAAAATTTTTTTTGTTTGGGACGGCGCTGTAACCGTTCAGGAACCTTTAAGCACCTAAGGGGGGCCCGGGAAAAAGGAAAAATGTTTAAAAGGAATTTTCCAAGGTTTCCCAATTTGGGCCCCGGTCACCCAGAGGGGGGGGCTCGAACCAAGATCTACGAGTCAGAGGGGGGTGTTTCAATCAAAAAAGGCCCCCAAAACCGGCTTTTTTTACGGAATCATTCATTTGGGTTTAAAATTTTTACAAATTAAAAACGATAAAAATTTTAATTCAAAAAAAAAATCTGCCTTTCTTGACGTCTTTGTTACGTCAAAGTCCATTCCCGGGAAAGGTTTGGGTTTTTTTAAAAATTTGGGTTTTGGGAAAAAAAAAAATCGCATTCTCCCCAACCCCTTACAATCACTTTTTTGGGGGAAAAGCCCCCACCCCAATGTCTAATTCAGTTTTGGCCCTTGGGCAAGGCTCGCATTGAAAACGGGGGCTTTCGCGTTTACGGGAATTCAGTATCAAAACCCCAGAAAATTCGCTTTGGGGATTTAGGACTCGGAATTTTTAGTTAAAGAAAAGCGTTGAAAAAATTTTAAAATTATTGCACACCGTGAAATCAACATTGTTGCAAAAAGAACCCGGGTTTTGCCCAGTTTTTTGTTTTTTTTTTTTTGCTAAGAGGGAAGGTCATGTAAATCGATCGATTTTTAAAACGGACTTGGGTTTTCTGGCCAAATTTTAAAAAAATGGGGCCTTTCCAGAGTAGGGCAAAATTATCCTTTTGGTTAGGACAAAACGCCCTTGCCCGGTTTTTTTTAATTTTTTTTTTTTTTGGGGGGGGGGGGGGTTGGTTTGTCCCGTTTGTTTTTTTTTTCATCGTCCCGGGCCCGTTGCTAAAGGGGGGAAAAACCCGAAAAAGGGACACATTTTTTTTTTTGCTATTCTAAAAGGGATTTTGATTTTTAAGTTTTGCCCCATTGTTTTTATTACATTTAAAAATTTTAAAAAAACAAACAAATCCACCTTTGGGCTTATTTTAGCTTCTTTTTTTCCCTTTAAACCCTTACAAAAAAATTTAAAAATAAAAGGCCAAAGCGTGAATTGAAAAAGGAAGAATGGGGAGGGGGGGGGGAGGGTTAGGAGGAGGAGGGTTTTGAGGATATTAAAAAAAAATGGAGAATGAGAAAGGGGGGGGCAGGGAGAAGAAGGAAGAAAGGAGGAGGGGGGGAAGGGGGAGGATTAAAGAGGAGGATTTGGGGATATTGAGGAGCGAGGAGGGAAGAGCGACGGGGGGGCCCAGGGGGAGGGGGAAGGAAGAAAGAAGAAAAGAAGAAAAAGAAAAGAAGAAGAAGAAGAAGAAAAGAAGAAAAAAGATGATGATGATGATGATGATGATGTGAAGATGGGTGATGATGATGGTGATGATGATGAAAAGTACAAAAAGATTAAGGGGGAGGAAGGAAAGGGGGAACGTTGCGGATGGAAAAAAGAAGATGAAGGGAAAAAAAGGGGGGTGAGGGGGGGGGGGTGGAGGGGGAGAGAAAGAAAATGCACAAGAAAGGGAATTTTAAATTTTACGAATCCCCTAATTTTTCTTCTGTCCCATTTTAGCGTTTTAAAAAGCATTTTGTCAAAAAGACAAAAAAAACCCTAGCCTTTTTGGGGGAAATTTTTAGGAAACCAAAAATTTTGACCCCCCCAATTTCCTCGTGGGGGAAAAAGTCTTTTCCCTATCACACACACTTTAGTCAAAACATTTCCCCAATATGGCCAAAATCTAACCCAAAAAACTTATTTTTTTTTTTCCATTTTGGCCCCCAAAATTTTTTTTACTTCGTGTTTTAAAATTAAAACATACCGGGCGTTTCCCTTATTTTTTTTGGGGCTGAAAAAATAAATTTCCCTTATGGGGTCCTTTTGTAAAAGGGGAAAACCAACAACAAAAAAAGGCGCAAAATTTTGGGCCATTACCCAAAAAAAATTAAACTAGTTTTTCATAAAAGTAGAATTTGGGGGAAAGTCCCGGGCCTGCATAATTTTGTAAAAAAGTCCCAAAAAGTTGATTCCAATAAACTTCTTTTTAAAAAAGGGGCCCCCCCAACAATCAAAACTCTTAAAACCCGGGAAAATTTTTCTTCGAAATCTTTTTTAGTTCCCCCTTTAATACTATTTGACAAGGGGGGAAAGTGGTCAAAGGGTATGACAATCGCTTTCGGATCAGAAAAATCCTTGGTTCAGCCTCGTTTCAGCGCATAGTTGGGGGCCTTTGGGAAAAAAGGGACTTTACTTTTTAATTTTCCTTTCCCCCATTATTCAGGTGTTAAAAAAAAATACCCCGGCCATTAACCCCCGCGTTGCTAAAGTCCGGAAAAAAAAAAGTAATATCGCCTAACCCGGCTTCCCTGTCTCGTCCCAAATGTTTAGTATTCCGTCGGGGAAACCCCTTTGGTAAAACGCTTTTTAAACCCTTTTGGGGGGGATTTTTGCACTATAAAAAAAACTCGTTTTTTGTCTTGGGGGGGGGGGGGGGGGGGAAGAAAGGGCCCTTCTTAAACCGCAAACGAATTTTTTTATTATTTTTTTCTTTTTTCAAAAAGGGGGGGGGGGGAGGGTGGGTGTTTTTCTGGCCCAAAAAATTTTAAAAAAAAGCGGTTTTTTGGGAGAAAAAGGGCGGGGGTAAATAGCCAATCTGGACAGAAAAAATTTAAAAATTAAGGGGGTTAGCATTTCCCCTTCCTTTCCCAAAAAAATCTATTTTTTAAATTTCAAACTTTTGGCCCCGTTGAACCACAAATGACCATGACCCGTTTTTGGCTGTGGCCCCTTTTGTCTCCCCCGGGGGGTCAAAAAGGGGTTCGTTCACGCTAAGGAGGGCCCCTGTCGTTTTGGAAAGAGCTTTTTTCGGCCCCTTTTAGGGGTGGGCAAGTGCCAATCTCCATCGGCAAGCCAAAGCTGTTTTTTTATTCAGGGAGTTATGCCATTTTCCTTACTTGTTATGTCATCGGGCCCTCCCCTCCAATTTTCATCGTCATCGTCAAATCAACATCCCTTTATCCCATATCAAACATCAAAAACCCTCAT
>NW_027625344.1:0-7133 GCF_034508935.2 Berghia stephanieae
TAATAATAATAAAAAAAATATTAATAATAAATATAATAATAATAATATAATAATAATTAATAATAATAATATAATAAATTTTAACTCCCATTCTCGCATCTTTCAACCGATATAAATATAATGATATTAAAGAACGTTAGCAATAGTTGTAAGTTTAGGAAGAAACCTTAAGGAGTGGTATCATTTTATTACGATATTTCACAAAATAATGGAAAACGATAAATACACTCATATCACATATTCTCACAAACATCATATAGGAGACTTTTTAACTTAGTAATCATAGTCATATTAAAAAAACGAGGAGTTGATTATATAAACAACACAATAATATACTTGTATAAACAACATAACAATTTACATTACAAATCTCCATCACATTTTACAACAAGATCTCCTATGGTATAAATACAATTAAAGCATTTCGTCAGGTGTAAATATATAAACATTTAAATGTACCAAAAATAGGGAAAAATTATTATAAATATCAATATATTTTTTGCGCACCCGACAATATAGGTCGTAGACAGGGGTTGGCGGTGGGGCAATTATAAAAGTAATAAAGATTGAAGAAGAAACTAAACAATGTATAGAAAAAGGCTGATGCGCTGCTGCTGCTTAAATGATACCTAATGCAATTCTCACCTACTATCTAACACCCTTCCTTTACCCCATCCCGTCCATCCCTCAATTCAATCCTGTACTCTTTGTCCTCACTTTCAACCCCATCCTTCACACTTAAACCGACACACACACATAGCACACACACACACACACACACACACACATACCGACACACACACATACCGAACATACCTAGCACACACACACAAACCCATTTACTCACAAACCAACACACACACCACTATTTGCCCACCTCCACCTGTACCACCAAGATGATGACAGTATTATTATCATAGTAAGTATCAATGAGTATTTCATTCATTCCCCTAACCCTCGCCAACCCACCCACTACACCAGCTTACATTGCCGTTTAAATTAACCATATCCCCATTCTGTCGTCTAAGCCACACTTAAACTCCCATTCTCCCATTTTTTCAACCAAATATAAATATACTGATATTAAAAAAACCTGACAATAGTCGTTTAAATTTGGGCAGAAACCTTAAAGGAGTGGTATCATTTTATTACGATATTTCACAAAATAATGAAAAACGATACTTACACTCATATACATAACCCAAAGGAAAGGTCTGAAAGACCGTCCTGCCCAAACGACCTTGTGTTCACATTAATATGTGTTTTGTGTTGAGTTACAGTGATTTGGGGGGGGGGGGGGGGTAGATATTCTCCCATCTTAGTTCGGTAATGGTTAATGACATATTGGGGAATTTGGTCGAGGTTATAATAAATAACACGTGCTCTGCCAGTCTCCCATCGCCCCTTTAACTATTTCACTGGTATGCCAGAAGACAGGGCCCAAGTAGCCCACCACGACGAAAACTGTGGCTGGATATTGTGTTACTACCACATTTCTGCGGGAAAGAGGACCGCAATTGTTTGTTAAACAAAAGACCAAGTCATAGGGAACGCCTGGGAGTCTGGCATTGCAGGTGCAGTCAGCATAACATATTGTACATCGCTGAAACAGGACATAGTGGGTGGTTGCTAACCTTTTGAATGCATTTCTTGTATACGACCTTTCGTTTGGTTATTTTTTGACCAACCAAATTTTAATTGTTATTTGTAAACAGCCCCGTGACCTAGACACAATTCCTTGTAAATTTGTTTTTTGTTATCAAACCTCCTTCATCCGTCCCAAACAAGTTGGATTTTCTTAACAAGCCAAAAAACATAGTAAGGCATGATGCCCCGAATCATAGTCATCTTATATGAGAGAATTAAGTTGTTTTTTAAACGTTAACAATATTTCAGGCGTCACGAGAGGCTTGCTCTGAACATCAGTTCCTTTAACTTTTTCAATGCCCCTTAATTGTTGTTTTAAATACCATGAGTCAACACATGGATTGGGAAGATTACATTCTAAATGGATAATACGGTTAATATTTATATATTGCTTAACAGAACTAGGTTTTTAAATTTCCGCGCCAAATAAGCTGCATATTTCGCAATATTTATTTGCGAAATAGGTGCAGGCGCTATTCTCATTTTTCAAAAAAAGAAATATAAGACCGTAAATGTGTTTGATAGGTCTTCTTTGTGTTGGCTGTAAAGGCCTGTCCGCGGTACATGTCAACTTCACTTGTTAATTAAATTTGGGGTTTAAGGCAGAGGCACTAAAAAGAAAAAAAAAAAAAGGCATTCCATGACATATGATTGTGATAACAAAAGGAGCGTTTAAAACGATGATGCCGTTACTTAGTAATTTACATAAAACAAACATTTACCTTGTTCATTTCAATTAGATATTGTATCAGGTATTTGGTTCAGACTCCCAGAACATGTATCGCTTAACCGTTATTATTGAGTCGTGCACATTTGAAGGCATATTTTCTAAGTAAAGAATTAATATAACTATTTCTAACATTCAGCCTCTGTTTAAGACACATTTTGTAACCATGCTATCTGTATGCACCACTACTGTTTTACCAGCCCATAAATTTTCCCCACGTGTCAAATGAGTTAACTACTGCACAAATCTCCTTGAAATTTAAATGTGAAGCGATGATGCCGCAGGTGGTCGAAATCAAATAAAAATTTAGCGCAAGAGCCAGACCAAGCACCGGCGGCGATATTGCTTGCATCCACATGGCGTGCTCAGGCGCTGAATCTTTATAATATACTATCCCTTTAAAACCCCACTTAAAAAAAAAATTTCCATCATTGTAATTCAAGATGAAATGAATATGACAAAATTTTGTATGCTGGTGCTGCTTTAGAGGCTTAATTATGTCCAGGACACGACGTAGGAAAAATCCCCCTCCACGAATTGCCTGGAATGCGTAGTTCAATGAGCCTGCGAACTCTGTAGCTGCTGTTTGCTGGCACGTTTTTTATTTTTGGAATGCATTGAGCTGCTGCTTTAAACGAATTATTTTTTCCTCGCCTAATTCAACAGTGTGGTTAGAAGTGTTTGATTATTAATCCAAGAAACTGAATGTTTTGGGTCGGTCCCAAACTTTATATAACTAATATAAAACCCAAGTTCACGAAGTAGCTGCATAAGTGTAAGCTTTCCAATATTAACATTCCTCATACGTTGGGGTAGTGATAAAGAAATCATCTAAAAAAGCTACAACCCCATTGCATCCTTTACGATTCATGATTCGTTTAATAGCTTGCGATAAGCGGTGAAAATGTCCTGGACCTTTTTTGCTACCAAATGGTAACCTAGAATCAAATAGGAAGGTGGGGTGACTTTTCCCCTTTCAAACGTCCAATGAATACAGTGGCTACGTACTTTCTGGATGGATAGGCATGATCTATAAGCTGCTTGGAGGTCGATTTTTGCACAGTAAAAAATGGTTTGGCTAATTTGCATGCATCACGAACGGTTTGAAATTGGTGCTTTCTGGTAGAGAATAACGATTCATAGCTTCTCCTATTACGGGTCTACTGCCCGTCATGAATTTGTCGGAATATTTCCATCCTCTTTCGGGATAGCAGCAAGAGCACTAGTAACTGTTGACTGTTTAGATGCTACAACATAATGACCTTGAGCTATTTGATTCTTTAATTCCTTCTCCACTAAATGTTTAAAAACGAAAGGAAGAAAAATGGTTATTTTCTATCATTTTTTAGTTGACTATCTTTTTCAATTTAAATTTTAAATCCATGCTCTAAATCCCTCTAAAATGAATTTTTTATCTTTATCACACTCTAACATTTTCCTCAAGGAATTTAATTTACTACTAATGGATGCTTTATTACCTAAAAAATTCACATTGGTGGGGATTGATGAAGAAGGGGTTTAACGCTATTGGGCTTTCATTACTTATATTTGTCTGCTGCTTTGATCCTATGCGAATTTACACCCACATGGTGATTTTCTGCTCCATGCTCTCCCACTGCCACACAAGCTACATACGTGGTTAAATCGGCATGTTGTGCCATATGTACAGACACTCTGTTGAATTGTCGACAGACTCCTTGTTGCTGAAAATGAAGGGTATTGGGGCACCGGAGCGTTTCCAGTGTTTTTTTGTCGTTTGAGGAGTGCGATCACGAAGCACTACTGTCGCGGTGAGGGCGTCTGTCCCCCATATGAAGTTGTCCACTGACTGTCGCTGACGATATTTTGTCGTCGAAGATGAGAAAATGCTGCCATGTGTATCTCTTGGCAACTTTCACCCCCCATCTCTGTGTATTTTATGTATTGATGTACATCAAATTCGGCGATAACCCATCATCTTAGCCAAATCCTTGCATTTGCTGCTATCCACATGACTGGCGAAACCTTGTCTAGTTTCACTTTTGCGTTTATGCGAAGGCTAACACTCTCAGTGATGTTAATTACTCGTGGGTAACCAGGGAGGGAGAAAAAAAACAACAATTTTAAAAATAGGTTCCTACCTGAGACACTCGACTCTTCAGAAGGTTTTTATTCTTTCAGCACCAAGAAGGTAGTAGGCCTCCCTCATCTTTTTGAAGACACCAAGGACCCCTTTCCGGAAAGAATTTTCGGTTTTTGACTGCCCTCTTTTTAAAAGGCTTTTTGTCCTTTTTTAATTTCAATCACCCTATCGTGTCCGTGGCACAAGAAGGGTGCCAAAATGTCAACCCTCTTCAACCAAAACTTAGCAACTCCATTTTTGGGAAAAATCTTTAGCGAAATCAAAAAATGTAAAATCCTGGGATTTAAAGAATAAAGATTGAAAAGAAAAATTAAAAAAAGTTAGAAAAAGTTGTGTGCTGTGCATTAAAAAAATTTCCCAATGCTTCTCCCCTCTTTTTAACACCCTTCCTTTACCCCACCCCGCCCCCCCTCTATTTTAATGGGATTTTTTGCCCCACTTTCAACCCCCATCCTTCCCCATACCCACAAACCAAAACCCAAAAAACCCACACAACCCTTTAATCCAAAAAACCCCATACAACACACACACACACACACATACTGCCCCCCCTACCCCCCCTTTTTACCCAAACCAAGATGAATGACAGTATTATTATCATAGTTTTTATAAGTTCATTCTTCCCCCCTAATCCTCGCCAACCCACCCACCCACAGCTTACATTTCCCTTTTTAAATTAACTTATCCTCATTCTGTCGTGTAACACACAAAAATAATAATAAAAAAATAATAAAAAATTTAAAAAATAATATAATAAAATAAATAAAAATAATAATAAAAATAATATTATAATTAAAAATAATAATAAAAATAATAATAAAAAATATAATAATAAATAATAATATTAAAAAAAATAATAATTGATAAAAAAATTGTAAAATAAAAAATTTAATAAATAATAATAATAATAATAAAAATAAAAATAAATTTAAAAAATAATTAAATTTTTTTTATAATAAAATAATAATAATAAAATAAAGGCCTTTCTCAAAATTTTGTTCACCGTATCGTTAAACGGTACCCGGCCCTTAATGTGTTTTCCCGTCCGTATGTCTCGCTTGCATGTTAAGTGTTCTTTTTGGCTGGGGCCCCGTTGAAAAGGCTTTGAGCGGGTTTACTGGATTTTGCGCTGTAATAATAATAATAATAAAAAAATAAAAAATAAAAAATAATAATAATAAAATAATAAATTAATAATAAAAAAATGGCCCTGGTTCGAGCCTCGCTGGGTGAATAGTTGACCCTTAAAAAAAACAGTCTTTAAATTCATTTTCTCTACCTTATCAGGTTTTAAAAACGGTATCTGGCCTTTAACTGTGTTTTTGTTCCTTGTCATGTTTTCTTTACATTTATGTGTTGTGTTGGCGGGGGGACGCTGTAAAAAGCGCTTTGAGCAGGTTTAAGGATTTTGCGCAAAAATAATACAGATTGGTTAAATTTTTTTTACAAAATGTGAAATTACGTTTTGCAATTAAAACGATTCAAACGTGGAGATTTAGCGCGAGGCGGGAAAAATTAAAAATATCGATGGGCCTTTCTAAGTTCAGTTTTAATTTTCTACATCAATTTTTGGTAAATAAAAATGCGTGACTTGGAAAAACATGTTTTTTTTATTTTGACAACCTTTTAAAAAAAAAAAACTTTGGATAAATGAAAAGTGGAACCTTTTAAATAGTAACCCCTTAAAAGAAACTCCAATACGGATTCCATATGTTGTAAAAAAAGATTCCCCTCCATTCGTCCAATATCTCTTAAAAAAGATTATGGAAAAAATTTTGGGTTTTTGGGTTGTTTGTTTTTGTTTGCATTTGAACTGGGAAAAATAAAAGAAAAAAAAAAAACACCACAACACACAACACACAACAAAAGCGGGAATAAAAAACAACTTTTTTTTTTCCATTGTATCCCGGAAACCCGCCCTGTGTCAAAAAATTTGTAAATATATTTTATCGGGCCCATCCATGTTTCAAAATTAGTCAAAATTCACAATAAAAAATGTAAAAAAGAGAAAATTGGTGTATTTTCTGTGTGTGTATGAAGTTTGTGTATGTGGGATTGTATAGTTGTATGTGTATGTGTGGATATGTATTTTTTGTTGTGTATGTGTGGATTGATTGTTGTATAGTGTGATTGTGTGTATTGTGTGTTGGGTATGTCTGTGATTGTGGTGTGTTGTGTGGGTTGGTGATTGTGTGTGTGTGTGTGCTTTTGGGTTAAAAAATTTTTTGGAGTGCCCTTTCCTTTTAAGTTCCACGGGAAATTTTATCATTTTGGGAAATTTTGGGGCTTTTTCAATGATTTCGTCATGTTAGTTATATTATGTTATTATGTAAAGTTTTGTTTTATTTGTTAATATTATGTAAAGTTATGTTTGTTAGTATATTTGCAAGCAGTCACCCTTCCTGTATATTTTGAATTTTAGGCCTTTTCGTTTGTTTTTTTGGAGGATATGATTACTTTTCAAAAGGGCCCCCCGTACTAACTACTGTATGACTACTGCTACTACTACTACTACTACTATACTACTACATATACTTATACCTTTTTCTACTACATACTATATACTACTAATCTATTACTTCAAATAAAACAAAAACACTAAACTACTTTCTACTACTATTACTATATAAATTATAT
>NW_027625345.1:0-21940 GCF_034508935.2 Berghia stephanieae
TCCCCCCTTTGGCAATGACCCCCAAAGGACCGCAAAAAAAATGTTTTTTTAAGGGTTTTCGGGGCGATTGCAAACATTTAGGTCTACAGCGCCAGTAAAAGGAAGAAAATGGGATAGTAATTTGTTCTGAATTACGTTTTTAAAGCACCAAGACAAAGGAGGAATTGGTCAAATAGGGAAAAGAAGTAGGTACTTAGTTCGAGATCACCTAAAAGTTTTACCAGTTACAAGCACAGGTCCCCACTAAGAGGAAGACACTCAAATGTTACAAATCATATATAATTGTTAACAAAACATCAATATAATCTATGATGGAAATATGATGTTATAAGGGGGAAAAATCATCTCTCACAAAAAGATTAATCCATCTGACGTTTCCCTCTCAGCAAAGGCTCCAAACCGGCCCATGGGAAACCAAATAATATTATTTCCAAGACAAGAAACTAACCACACGAAAATGACAAGGGACAGGGGAGGATAGGAGGGATGGTAAGTCTATGGACTAATGTAGGATCAACCAGCCAAGAACGGATACTTTCCCTTAGGGAATATCATGACTTTTAATAAAGAGTGGAAAATTCAAGTTTCACACCTTAATTTATAAGCGTGTTTATTGTGATGAGAATAGGCATAGAATTTCCAGGTATCTTTTATTCCTCCACATTTTTGAAACAATGGCCCAGGTACAAAATTTATGTAAAACAATTATTATAGTTAAAGATTATACAGTATTAAAGACATAAAAATGCTGAAGATGTAAGATCACATAAAATTAAAATTTCACATAGTGAATAGATAAATAAATAAAATGAAAATGCCATTCCATCACAATTTGTAATATCATTACTATGCAGTATTCACCTTAAGGCAAACAATGTCTGTTGTATTTTTTTTTCAAAAAGAGAACGGGGGGAAACAGAAAGCAGTTTATTGTTATTAAAATAATATTATTGCTTCTGAATACCATATTTTAAAGGGTTTTCAGTGCCCTCAAATATAATTAAGCTGATAAATAATCACCTAGACACAGTTCACCCCTCATATTTTAAAAGTAAAAATGTAACTTATTTTTCAGTCAATATAAAATGCATTTTTAGCCCTCTATTTTGGGAAATTTACAATAAAAAATAAACTACAATTTTTTAAGCTGCTTATCTCGCCATTTGTTATTTCCCTTGATCTAAAACCATGGGGAAAATTTTTTTAAACGTTTACTACAAAATTGCAATCTCATACCCAAAAAGCAGTGTGCTTGAATAATTCTAGAATCAATGTGTTTGTTTTTAAGGATTTTTGGCGCTTGCAAAAAATTTGGTCATAAGGCCAGTAAAAGGAAAAAAGGGGGGAGAGTAAAAATTTCAAAAATTTTAAAATTAAAACCCCCAAAAAAGGTAAGCGAAGGGGAATTGGTTCAAATAGGGCACAGATGTAGATCCAAGAGCTTCCCACCAGTATTGTACTTAGTTTGAGTCACCAAAAAGGGTATCCTGCAAAAGCACATCCCCCCACAAGGGGGAAACATATCAATGTTTACTTTAATTAAATATGTAAACAAAAAAAAAATAATACAGTGCTGACAGAGAGATAAAAAACAAAACTACATCTCCCAAAACTCTAAACTATATTTTTCTGTTCCCTCCCGCTGGGGTATCCCTGCCAGGGCCAGGAAAAAAACCCGAAATTCACCCCAAGAAAAAGACAAAAGCATGTTGGAAAACAGATAGGGGTCCGGACTTGAGAAAAGACTTGTTTTTCTTTAATGGCATTATTTTTAAAAATGTTCGATTTTAAAAAAATTTCCTCTACATGTAGACTTCAATTTTACAAAAACCTGACATTAGATGGTTTTCAAAGAGCCAGTAAAAGTTACAGTTAAGCAACGAGGGTTTGGGAGTTGCTCGCTTTTCCCTGATCTCTTGTGAAAACGGTTAAAAAACCCAGATATGAAAAGGGGATAGAAAAAGGGGCTAAAAAAAAAAGTTTTCTGCTTTTAAAAGGTTAACATGATGAGCACTTTTTTTTCTACCAAGGGAACGAAGGGGGTGCTTTTATAAATTGTTTTGGGTTGAAAAAAATTTAAAAGGTAGATTAGAAAGGGGCATTTATCGAACTCCAAGATCAAAAATATATACTTGAGTAAATTTAAAACCAAAAAAGATCTCTACAATCTTTTATTTTTTTTAAAAAAAAAAATTTTACTCGTCTTTCTTTATTAATTTTGGGAAAAGGATCATCAAAAAAGTCTCATCCAGATTTAAAGCACAGGATCCCCCCAAGAGGAACCCTCAAATGAAACTATCAATTAAAAAGAAAATTAACACATTATAGAGAGATGTTTTAAAGGAAAAAAATATCATCTTCCCAAAAAATTAACAATACATTTATTTCCCCGCCAAGCCAAAGACTCCAGCAAGGGCCAGAACAAAAGCAAGTTATGACTTTTCCAAGACAAAGCGACGATTTGGGAAAACAGTTTTGGGGGGATAAAAGCACAGCAAGTGACATTCCTGCATATATCTGGGAGGGCAAGAGCCCCCACAAAATAGCTCCGAAGAATTCTGTCCCCAAAAAGTTCGCAGTGCAAACACTAAATATTCGAAAAATTTAAATGACTTCTAATAATACCCCATTAAAAAGAAAAAATATGAATGAAAAACATAATTCTATAGAATAAAACAGTCATGCTGCATCTGATTTCTTCAAAAAGTAATAGATCCCAGCTTGAAATCTGCCAGTTTTCTCATTCAAATTTTTTTTTTTTTTTTTAAAGGGTTTTACAGCGCTTGCAACCATTAAGGTTATATCAGCGCAGTAAAAATTAAAAAATGAGTTTGACAAATTCTGAATTACAATTAAAGCACACAAAAAAAATAAGAAAAGGGGGGAATGGGAACAAATGGGGATCAGATGAGTTCCAAGGTCCCATCAATGTACCAAGTTTGGATCCTTAAAAGTCCCCCCCGGACCCCAGACAGGATATCAACTAGAGGAATACACTTTTTACAGTACATATTAAAAATAAAAAATCTAAAATGCATAACAAGAGATTTTGCAAGGGAAAAAAATATCATCTCCCAAAAAGTAACTATACATTTGACTGTTTCCCTCTCAGCCGGGTATCCGCCGGGGCTAGGAAAAAACCAAGAAAACTCATTCCAAGACAAAGACAAAAAGAAGTTGGGAAAAACGATTAAGGGGATGAAGAAAAGAAGTTTTCCCCCTCCCTTCTATGAGGGTCAGGAACCACCTAGTTTAATTCAAAGTAAGGACTAAAAGCAAAATATTTTAAGAAGGTAAGGGGGGCTCCATCGCCCATTGGCCCGTTTAAAAAATTATTGGATAAGATGAAAATACATTAAAAGCTATAATCTTGGAGAAAAATAAAAAAAAATTCATTAACCATGAAGTTAATGGTCTTATTCATGAAAGACAGCAATGCGAAAAAAAAAAAAGCAATTTAAATTAAAGGGTTTAGTCCATGCCTGTTTTAAAATAGATCTAAGTATCTTAAATTTTAATATATGCTTTAATTGTTTGTTTTTAGAACTTTTAAAAATTGAGACACTTTTAAGTTTGAGACACTTTTAAGTCATGTAAAGGACAATTTGGTTTAATCCACAACTGTTGAGGTCAATGGGATTTTATCGTTTGTTCATAATTTAAGGACTTAGTGGTGCTTGCACTTCAATGGCTTGATTGCTTTTGATGTGTTACAGCTTTTCGGCCCTTTAAAGGTTTTTTGAGTGCAGAAAAAGGGACAAAATGAAAAAGTGTGTGTGAAAAGAATTATGATCTGTTTGCCTACCTTCAAAAACTAAAAAAAAGGTAGATAGGGGGGGTTTTAAAAACAAAATGAATCCAAGTCGTTTATCAAAAGTTTTTGGGTCTGAGACTCAGATGTGAATGGAAAAATGGGTGTGGGCAGTGACGATATCTTAAGAATGTTAATCCCCAAAAAGGACCCCCTAACAGGAAATTGGTACTGTTGAAATGGAATAGGTTTCCATTTTGACTGACGTCTTGGATAGTTAAAAAATGATCAAAAAATTTATCAAACTCAGCTCAAAGTGATGCGTAGGTGTACAAAAGGGTTGCAATGCTTTACCTTTATAAAGGCCCCTGAAAAGAGTGAAATTTATTTTCACTGCATGGACTGCCCTACAAACTTAATACTTACGATTATTAATATTTGGCTTTGTGTTTAGAATTCCAATTTCTTTGTTATTGTCTTTTCAAACTAAACTTTTTATGGGATGAAAAAAAATGTTTTTTTTCCAGGTGTGCAAATTCCAAAAGGGTCGGCTATGTCAAGCTCTGTCAAAAAAAAAAAAAAATAAAAAGTTGAAAATTGTCTATTTGGTTCAAGAAAACCCCAAAACGTAATGTCATTCTGCTAAAACTGGTATCTATCAGGACAGATTTTACGAAAACACAATTTAAATTTTGGCTTTTGTTGCTTAATCAATCTGAATTCTGAGTATAAGTTTAATGATGATGACAAAAGTTAAAACTGACTTATTTTAAAATCTTCATTAAGTTTTTTTTTTCTTGTCGACAAAGACTTGGAAAAACAAATGGAAGGTCGTATTTAGTTTTAAATTCCTTACAAATAAAATGAGGAA
The DNA here is from genome assembly GCF_034508935.2 of Berghia stephanieae. NCBI lineage: Eukaryota > Metazoa > Mollusca > Gastropoda > Nudibranchia > Aeolidiidae > Berghia > Berghia stephanieae. The sequence continues at coordinate 4,623 of NW_027625345.1, forward strand.
AAACACTATAAAGTTTTGATGCTCTACCCATAAAATACTTCGCTACTTTTTTAGGTCAATAGCTTTGCGGATTGTTGATAAAGCTTTTCCCTTCTTGTGGTACTTTTTTTCCCAACAGGAAACTCTCCTCTGGGGGAAAAAGCCCTTTTAGAGGAATTGTCAATATTAGGGGTTTATTTAAACTCCTCTGATAAATGTTCGGGGCACAAAGAAAATTCTAAACTACATTTGCTACTTCAAAAATGTTCATGTTTTTTTAAAAAAAGTTGGTGAGATAAAGACCCAGTAAAACTATCATTATGTAGTTCATTTTTTTCGGAAGGTGTAGTATTAGAAAAAATGATAACCCATAAACTTTCCCATCCCCGTAATTGTCGAGAGGACAGAGAAATTTTGAAGTTAACTCTGTTTTTCTGGAGAGAAGCTTCAGTAAGCATTACAGAGGTTTTTTTTTGTTTTGAATTGATCAATACAGGAGTATCAGTTGTGATAAAAAGTCATATTGCCCTGGAAGAATATTCATTAGTTTAGAGCTTTTTTCTAAGATTTCCCCTTTCCCTCACTTCAAACGAATCGGGCCCTAATGGTGTTTCTAGAGGTTGCGCATTTCCTCTAAATTGATGCAGAAGTTGGTTGCGAATTATTGTAAAATTCGTTGGGAAGAAGGCAAACTTGCTTCTTCATTTGTTCTGACCCAGTGGCCGTACTGCTACTCCCTGTTGGGGTTTGGAAAAGCAGTTTCTTCAGCTTCTCCATTACTGCCTTTCCACCATCCGTTCTCTTCTTCCCGCACAAAAAAATTTTAAATATATTTTCTGTTTATCTGTCATTCGTCTTTTCAAAGTTACTGTTATCTTGCCCAGCCTGTTGTCCAGTTTTCTTGTAGCACCACTATTGTTATTCCTTCTATGGTGGGGCCCCTTGTGGGTTGATATAATTTCTAAAAATTCTAGATCCGGGGGACTTTTAAAAGGTTGTCATGCTAAAAATGACCCCCTGAATTTTAAAGTTGTGTGTTAAAACTTTAGACTTCCTTTTGAGATGCTCTGGATCCCACCAACTAAAACATTTTTATTTCATTACATTTTGATCGAAAAAAATCCCCCTTGGTTGGGGTTTGTTCGTCTCCTAAACCCTTTTGAACGTTGTTATTCCCAATGTATTTTCTCATTCGAGGTGGGTTGGAGTTGGGTGGGTCTACTGAGGCCCCCCGGGTTCTCTGGGGGGGGCTGGTTTGGGGGAGTTTCCCTTCTGCCTGGGGGATTAGGGTTAGCAAGAACTTCCTAAATACGCTTTGTTGAAAGATTCCCGGGATCTGTAGTGATGAAAAAGTAAACATTGAATGCTAAAATGTGGAAAGAAGTGAAAAAAATGTTATTTTTCTAATTGCCAGGCGCTTTGACTAAATATGATCCCAAAAAAGAAAGAAGCAAAAAATATGATGAATTTGGTTATCATTATTATTATTTTTATTTTATTATTTTATTATTATTATTTTTTTATTATTTTATTATTTTTTTAAAAACTATTTATTTATATTACTTTTGTTATTATTTTATTATTATTATTCGTCCATTGGAAAATCGCAACACCTTGGGATCAGCGGAAATGTTGCGTTACCGAAGTTGAAATTTAACCCGAAGTTGAGTTTCCTGTCCGCGATTGCAACATTTTAAAATATTATGCAAAAATAAAACAAATGTTGTAAACAAGTTTTGTCCCCCCCAAACATAGAAATTTTGATTAAAACAAAACCCAATGCATCCCTGGTTCTTTTCACAATCAAAGAAGCTTTGGTGCAACCGCATCTTATTCAGTTTTGATTCTTTCACTTTTTGTTTCCATTTTTTTAGGGGTCTAGGTTACCCGTGAAGGAGAAAAAAAGCCTTTCCAAACTTTTTTGTCACAATGCAAGGAAAACGCTCAGTCTCTTTTACAATATCATTTTTCTACCTGTTGAAAAAATCAGCCCAGCCCCAGCCCCCTTTTTTAATGACCACAGATGAATCACAAACCTTAAAAAAAAGCACCCCCTCTTTTGTTCAAATAGAATGGTGCCACTAATTGCATTAAATCCCGTCACCCCAAATTTTTTCAACCTGTCACGTTTATCCTGTGAAATTAAATCATGATATTTTTTTTTTTGTTTTATTGAATTTACCCTTTTTTAGGACAAAAATTTTTTGCGTTAACCGAAGTTTGTTGCAATTAACCGTGACTTTTTTATAAAATTAATTCGTTTTTGGGAAAAAGTTGCGTTTAAACCGAAAGTTGGATTATCGGGTGGCTGTATTATTATTTTTTATTATTTTATTTTTTTATTTTATTATTTTTATTATTATTTTTATTATTATTATTTTTTTATATTATCTTTATTAGTTTATCATTTAATATTACATTATTATTATTTTATTATTTTTATTTTTTATTATTATTATTATTATTATTATCATTTTTATTATTTTTTTTAAAATATCTTTATTATTATAATTTCATTATTTTTTTTATTTAAAATATTAATTTTATTTTTTAATATTATTTTTTACTTTTACTTCATTATTTTATTTTTATAATATTATTTTCTCATTTTTATTATTTTTTATTATTATTATTTTTTTTATTTTATTTATTATTTTTTTTTAATATTATTTTTATTTTGTCATTTTATTATTCTTTTTTTCATGTTATTTTTTATTATATTTATTTTATTATTACTATTTATTCTTATTATTTTTTTATTTTTATTTATTTATTATTATTTTTACGATTTTATTCATTTTATTATTTTATTTATTATTTATTTATTTATTTTTTTTATTATTATTATCTTATTAATTATTTATGTTTTTTTACGGGAATAAAATAATTTAATTTTTGACCTTTTTTTTTGCTTTGCTTTTTCCCCCGTGCCACCCACTGTGAAATTTCCCCCCTGTCCCCCCTTCCATCCCTGTCCAGGCAAATCACTGATAACAGGGAATTTCACCTGTCAAAGTGTTTAATTACCTGCACCTTCGTAGTTGAAACAAGGGGGGGGTAAGGGGAGGGTCGAAAACGAGGTTTTTTTTGTTTTTTCAAAAAATTCAAAAAGAAAGCACCCCCTTACTCAAAATCGGGAAAACTATGTGTCACAAACAATTTCTTCTTTTTTTTTTAAATATTTTAAATTTCTGTCGTATTTATTTATTTTTTTTGTGAAGTGCCAATTGGTTATAAAGCAGTAAGATATTTAAAAATTAGTGAGTGAAATTGTTCTGTCACCGTTTCATTGTTTAAAAATTTTTTAAAACATGTTTGTCCCATGAGGGTCATTTTTTCTTACACCCTAAAAAAATCAAAAAATTTTGCAATTGTTGCCCAAAAGAAGTCGTTTTTTCACACAAAATAAAAAAGTTTGTTATTTAAAATTGGGAAAACCCGTTGTGTGAAAAAACTTTATTTTTTGGTTGAGTGTTTTATTTTTTTATATTAATTTTATTTGGGGTCTGAAAAAATTTTTTTTTTGTACTTGGGACGGATGGAACATTCTCTTGAAACTCATAAAACAAACTAAATAATCTAGTAGACTTTGTGGAAAAAGGTTTTTGAAAAGGGGGGTGGGAGAAGCAATTTAAAAAGTAAAAAAAATTGCATGAATGAAAGAATGTAAATAAGTATCATGGACAGTTAGAAAAGAAATAAAAAATGTTTTTTTCGAATAAATTGAGACAAGCATTTCAAGGGGGCCCTTCATTCCCAATCACTCCAAAAATACATAAAGAAAAGTAATCTACAGACCCCTTACAAAGCGAAATGCGTTAGTCAAAACCCAAAGAGAACCCAAATCACGAAAATAATTCAATTGGATCAAAATATTACTTTAAATGACAGCTCAGCGTTGTAAAAAATTGTACCCCATTAAAATCCCATGTCATCGAAAAAATTTAAAAGAGCAGGGGAAAGCCGTGCAAGGATTTGCAAAATTTAAGGAACATTCCCTCACTCAATTCCCCCCAAATTACTTATTGAAATGCACTGCATTTATGGTTGAAGCGTATAAGATAGGTTTAGGATTCCTGGCGGCAAGGGGGTCAAGTCCATTTAGCTGGGAAGATTAAAAAAAAGGGGCGGAGGATTGAAGTGAAAAGAAAAATTGTTTTTCCCAATGGAAAACTCATTGCTTAAGTTAAACCCGCGTCAGTACTCAAAAAGGCCCCCTAAAAAAATAATCTTAATTTAGATGATATCTCTCCTTTCTGGTTGGGTGTTGAAAATAGATGGAAACTATTGTTAACTTGTTTTTTTTTTTCAAAATGGTGTTGCATGTTTGATTGACTAAAACTTTTAGTGTGTGTGGAAAAAGGAGGGAGTGATAGAAATATTTCTTAGTAAATTTATTATGAAAATTTGATGGGAAGTGACAGACCATAGAATTTAATTATTAATTAATGAAATATGTCATAAATGAATCTTATTCATAAGGAATGATTGGTATCATTTTTTTAAAAGCACACCTAAACATACCTTCCAGTCATCATGTGATGGCTAATTTGTGGACAGGATACTGGTGGATTTGATAGGAGTTACCACAAATCAAGACCTTCACAGGACTCCCAGGTCTGAAAGGCAAAAAATTTTAATACATTTTTTCCCCTCTTCTCTTTGCTTCTGATTACCCCAAAAAATTATTTGCCTGTAGGGTGACTTATGCTTTTATTCCTGTTTCTTCCCAATTATAGTTATGATCTTGTTAAATTTATAGTACAATTGGAGAGGGGTTGTAAACCATTCGGTTCATAGCCATACAAATGGTATGAAAATATTTTTTATTTTTAAAAAAGAAAAGAATATATGAAAAAGAAAAGTTGTACGGATTATTGAGAAACGTTATTTAAAAATTCAAAAAAAAATTTGCAGAATCAGAGAAAAAAAAATCAGGTAGCAAAAAAATCCGATCCCGGTAGATGAGAGTCATCGCCCTTCACAATTGTTTAAATTCCCCTCCCCCCGGTGGAGCGCGGGTAAAACTAAAAGTTCGATTTTTAGTCCCCGTGTATTTTATTATTATTATTTTTTTTATATTTTATTATTTTATCATTCATAATTTAATTATTTTAAATATTTTTTAAAATCAAAAGCATGATACGTGCATTCGGGGTTACAACAGCTTGGGGAAATGGGATTAACTTTCGTTTAACAAGGTTTTGTTAAATCAGAGGTGTCACTTGTGGGCAATATACAATGGCTAACCTTGTCAGATTCAAAATTGGTAAAAATAAAAAAATTTCCTCCTTGATGAATTGCCTGCAGTACCAGTAAACCATAGAAAATTTCCCCTTGTTTTTGGGTTAATTTAGTGGGTCTTCTCCCCCCCCTTTAACCCCATCTCTATTCCCTCCAACCCCACCCTCCGCCTCATTAACTCCCCTGGGCCATTCTTCTTCACCCTTTCCACCCAATTTCACGCAATTGCCACTACTCTCGAGTGTTGCTGTCCCTGATAGTGACTCAACCCTTTAGCTTGCAATTTTACTCACCACATGCAATGCCTCCCTTTAAACCCCAAGGCCGTTGTTAGCGTGGAATGTAGAAGTGGTCTATCAAACTGCCCGGTGAATTGCTTCGGGTTCGGGAAAGAATGCAAATTTTTTTTTTTTTGCCGTTTCACCCGCTTTTGAGTTTCAAATTTCTTTGTTGTCGCCCGGTGTGGGTTATGAAATTCATTTAAAAGTGAGGTGATTCAGTAATGTCAAATAGGGGAAAAAACTGGTATTTTAAATTTTTGTTTTTTTGTTGTTTTTTACGGGTGAATGATATGCTTCATTATAATTAATTAAATATCAAAAAAGGCTTGAAGTATATCAAAAATGGACAGGTGACTTATAAACCCAAATGAAAATCTTGATATAAACAATTAAATTTTTGAAAAGTTTTTTTTGTATCAGTATATCTTAACGGTCAAGTTGATCCAAATCTAAAAAACAACGCAGCAGTTGGCGTTAAGGAAAGAAAACAACAAACAAACAAAAAAACCAAATGGAGTAAAAATGGAAGTGTGGAAAAAGTTATATGTAAAATCATAATTCTATGATAAGTATATTTCCCTCTTTAAATTTTTTTAAAAAGGGATAAAAAATGCAAACTTAACAAAAATAATTTAAATACCAGTTTTCCTAAACTCAGGTCAAAGCTTTATCTTTTGACATTGGCAAAAAACCACAGATATGACCCAAGATGAAAAACAAAAAAATTCATTGACCTGAGAACTGGTGTGTTACGACCATAACAATTTCTTTCACATTGAGCACCACGGCTAAAAACTTGTTTGTTTTTTTTTTTTTAAGGGTTTTACGGCGCTTGCAACCATTTTGGTTTATCCGCCGTAAAAAAAAAAAAAAATGGAAAAGTCGAAAGTTCTAGAAATTACAATTAAAGAACCCCAAAAGAGAGTAGACAAAGGGGAATTTTGGGAAAAAAAAAAGGGTCGTGTAGATTCCCCGGCTTTCCCTAATGTTTCTTAGTTTTAGACACCCATAAGTCTCCCAAGACCAAATACAAGATCCCAAAAGAGGGAAAGCCTCAAATGCTTCATTAAATTAAAATAAAAAATAATAATACATAACAGAGAGATGTTTAAAGGAAAAAAAAATCATCTCCCCAAAAAAAATAATATGCATTTGACGTTTCCCTCCCAGCAGAAACCCGGCCGGGCAGGACAAAAACCAAATATTATTCCAAGAAAAGCAGAAATCATGTTGGAAAAAAAGATATAAGGGGGTAGAAGCACAGTATGTTCCCCCCCTGCCCCTATGGGGGTCAGGAACCCCCCCCCAGTCCTTAGGCTAAACTTGACATGTTATCAGGCAAATTCTTTTAAGATAATAAATAAAAAAGCCCCGGGAAAGGAGCAAGAGAACTGTACTGGCCATTGAATCGGGGAATGGTAGCATAAATGAAAATGGTACAAGTAGAAGAACCCGTTGAAAAAAAAGAAGAAAAGAATTCATGTAAAAATGTAGAATGAAAACTTCCAAATTGTTTAAAAATATTCGGTTGCACAGCAATACAAACCTAATTATAAAATTTGGGGTACCTCTTTTAATTCTTACAATAACCAAAATTAGGGAGCAGTGAACAAATTTCATCATGAATGACAAAAATTAAACCTCAACAAATGTATCCCCTTTTACCTCCCCATCTTTCCCCCTTCACTCATAAGTCTATTTCAGACAAGAAGACAAAGTCAGAAACAAATTTTTTTGTATTTAAGTATTAAAAAAAAAAATTAAAAAGCAACAACAAGAAAAAAAAATAAACAAGATACGACTAAAAAAGTCATTTAATTCTTTTAATTTCTGCCCCTTACAAAATAATTTCAAAAACGGAAAACAATAAAAGGCCGTTGGGTCTTCAAAAAGAGAAACCCCGGGCAAAAAATCCCATTTTCCCCAAAAAAAATCCCTTTTTTGTGTTTGTGTGGAAACAAATGGCTCTACTGTCAGCAATCCAATATCAAGTGTGTAAAAAGGGAGTTGCGATCATTGAAAAACTCGACTGATAGCTTCCCTTCCTTTGAAAAAATATTTAAAAAAATAAATTAGAATCTTCTTGAAACAACAGTTTTACAAATCAAAAAAAATATTGTGGGCATTTTTTAAATCTTAACTAGACTCAAATTACATTCAAAACAAATTCACTTTTGTCTTGATTTAGGTTAAACGGCGCTTGCTTTCCTCAAAGAATATTTTTAAAAACCGTAATATGATGAGATAGTCAAAAGGTTTAGATTTAATGGTAAATAATCCGTAAACATGACACCCGATTTCTATGGTGCCTTCATCTTCGAAAAAAAACCCGTCCACAGGCCAAAACAAAATATGAATTTTAAAAACACCCATTGTTGCAATGGATGGGGGGTTCAGAAAAGGGCAAAGAAAGTAAGCAAAGATGACGCAGTAAAATGTTATATCGAATTCAAAATACTTCTATGTACAAATATACTATTATCCACATAAAACTTATTTCCACAATTTCTACAACTATAATTTCCCAATTACTCCACTACTTATACTCATACTCATATACCCCCTATATACTCTTACTACTACTATGCTATACTCCTTAACTACACTATTATTTTAAAACTCTACTATTATTACAATCTTCTTATTACTACCCTGCTTTACTAACTTCCATACTTTACCCTAAAAAAAAAAAAAAAAAAATCACCCAAAATGAAAACACATTTTTCTTGTCTATAAAATTTTTAAAAGAAAAAAAAAAAGAAACAAATAAAACAAACACTTACCCTAAGTAGTTTGCTGCCAATGGGAGCGGGAAAAAAAAAAGGCCAACATGTAAACATCGCCCGCAAATCCCCGAGGAAGTTAAAAGAAATTTTTAAAAAAAATCTTTTGTGGCTTTCACCCCCTGCCCAAATTTTTAAAAATGTCGTTGTAAAAGTTAAAAAAAAAAAAGTTTTTATTTAAAACCCATGATTTTAAAAAATGTAAAATTTTTTTTTTAAAGGGATACTTTAAACACAAATTTTGGTTGTAGTAACGCAGCAATTAGACAATCATTGGAACGAAAAAACCCCAATTTAATTTTACCCATACAAAATTAATAATTTTTTTTAACTATTTTTTAGTATCGAAATTTTTCTTTTTATTTTCCCCTATGATTTTAGCCCTGGGGCATGTCGGTTTTATCTTCATTTTTGTAACATTAACAGCGCTTACACCCTTTTTTGGATGCTTTCTATATATTTGTATTTTTTTCTTCATCTTACTTAAAATTAATTTCTCACTCACTGGAAGGTGGTCGTTGGAGCACAGAAAAATAAAATGATAAACCCAATCAATAGATCCTTGGAAAAAATTAGCCAACCCCAATATGCTATCATGACAAAACCTTTTACTTTTTGTAATGGTGAAAAAAGATGACACCCAACTTTTACTAATTTTTTTTGCCAAGACTCTAAGATTTTAAATAAAAAAATTTTCCAAAAAAAATTTTTAAAAAAAAAAAAAAGAAATGTTTCGTCATTGTGCTAAATATTTCTTGGACTATTTTAATTCCCAGTGATGGTAATAGTCTTTATCATGTCATCTTTATATAGTCCAGTTTCCAATAAAGGTCATCATGCCTTCTTTCAGTATTGATAACAGTGATAATGAGGGAAACCAGTACACAATGTTGAATGTGGCTTTTAAAAGGGGTGTTTTGTTGTAATACACAACACGGACAGTATTCACAAGGTAAAACGAAGTTTTTTTCTCACAAAATTGTGCTTTGTTTAATTGAATTTTAAAAAAGAAGAAAATAATAATCAAGCTTTGAACTGTGATCAAAATTCCGTGTCCTCAATTGATAAACCCTTGTCTCTACCCCCTCACGAGAAGAAAAAAGCACAGTGGTGAATGTTACAAAAAGTAAAAAAGGAGTAAATTTTGAGGGATTGCCTTAAAACCAAAAATTTTTTCTACCAACCCCCCCGTTTTTTTGGAATTGAGATGATAAATATCACTGAATTTTTTAGCTAACTTTTGGATAGAGGGAAGCACATGTTAGTTGAGCCAACATCAAATCTCTCAAGCCAGGTTTTTGTTGGGGGAAATGCATTTTTTTTAAATTAGGAAATTCCCGCGCCCAAAAACAAAGGTTTCCCTAGTCCCAGGAAAACCCCAAATGGGTGCATGTGGCAAAAACCATTACGTAACTCACCTAAAAAATTTTATAGTCCCCACTTGGGGTTGCCTGGATTTTTGGGGTTAAATTAAATATGATTTTTGGGGAAAAGGTGTCCCTTGGCATTTTCCCCCAATTCAACAGTTCCCCCAAAAAATTTTATAATTTTATCAAAAAAAAAAATTTTAAAATTCATCAAAAATCTTTCTTTTTATAAATAAAAAACCCAAAAAAAATAAAAAAAAAAAATTTAAATTATAACTTTAAAAACAAAGAAATTAAATTTTCCCCCTTTTTAAAAATGAAACATGATGAAAGCTGGGGCCCCCGGTATGAAATTTTGAGGCCCCCCCCAAAACGATAAAACGAAAAAAAATTCCCCCGTACCAAAAAATTGGGGTTTAAAAAACCCGAAAAAAGGTAAAGATTGTATCATTCATTTAAACCCAAATTTAATTTAGACCTTTTCCCTTTCGATTTTATTGATGTCATCTAAAATTTTTTTTTTTTAAAAAATTTTTAACTAAAATTTCAAAAAAAAAAGTTTCAAAAATTTTTAATTTTTTCTAAAAATTTTTTTTATAATTATAACAAATTTTTTACAGTAAAAAAAAACTTACCTTTTTTTTTTTTTTTTTTCCCGCAAATTTTTTTTAAAACTTACATAAGTATTCATCATAACCCAAAAAATTCTCCCGAAGAAAAATTTTTGAAACCATTTCCCCCAAAAAATTTTCCTTTTTTGGGGTCCCGATTGAAATTTTTCAAAAAAAAAATTTAATAATAAAAAAAAATTTTCTTTTTGAACGATTTAAACAAAAGCCCCAAACAAGTTCCCCCTTTTTATTTAAGGGGGAAAAAACGATGTATATTTTAAAATTTTAAATAAAATTTTAAAAGGGGAAAACAATGAGGGGTATTTTTTAGTTTTTTTCAGTTGAAATTTCATAGTTTGCTTTCGCAAAATACATTAAAATTTTTTTAAAGAATGGTTTTTAAACAAAGTGCTAAAAAAGAAATTTTTTCCCAAAAAATGTAAAAATCAAACAAATAACAAAAGGGAAAATTTTAGCCCCATTTAAATTTAAAAACATTATTTTCAATAATTTTAAAAAAAAAAGTTTTAAAACAAGGATAAAACATTTTAAAAACGAAAACCCGGGGGCCTGTCAATAAAAAATCCCCCTTTTTATCCAAAGACCAAAGTTTAAAAACGTCAAAAAATGAAAAGAGCAAAACATTCATTCAATTTTTTCACTTCAGCAAAAAAATCCCAAAATTTACCCAAACCCCTTTAAAAGCCTTTTTTCAAAAAAAGAAAAAAAAAGGGAAGGCATGAAAAAATTCTCCAGTGTGAAAATTTTTGGACAATAAAATTTTTTTAAAAAAACTTTTTTTAAAACAGGGTTTATTTAAAAATCAAACAACCCAAGTGACCAGCATACTGAAGTTTAAATTTTTTTTGTTTTAGGGAAAGCCCAAAAAGTCCCTATCCAAAAAAACTCTCAGTATTTCTTTTGGCCAAAATGTGATAAAAAAAAAAAAAAAAAAATATTTAAAATTTTTTTCGCATTAAAGTTAAAGTACAAAAAAAAAAAAATAATACAAAAAATTTTCAAAAACGAAAAAGATCGTCCCATCAAAAATCAAATTAAAATTTTTAAAAAACAAAGAATCCCAGTTTTATTTAAAATAATTTTAAAAAAATTTTAACTCATAAGACTTAAATTTTTGTAATTAAAAAAAAAAGGAAAAAACCAAAAAGCAAATATTCATCAAAAAATGAAAAACCCCCCATGTTTTATCCTCTTCCATCCCCCCTTTCTAATTAAATTTTTTCTTTCCCCTTTTGGGGCCCCCAAACCCCCCATTTTTTTGAAAAAATCAAGTTTTGGCATTTTAAATTTGAGACAAAAAAAAAGAATAAAACCAAAATGTGCCAGCAATTTAAATACTCGCCCTATTTAGTGCCCCCCATCCCCAAAAAGGGGATCCATAGGCGTGTGCTATTTAAAACTTACCATCTCCCCCTGACTTTCCCCTTTTTTGTCGGCTTAAAATCAGGTCCCCAAAAAAGCCAAAGAAAAAAAAAAAAACATTTATATGCATTAAAAAAAAACAAAAAATAAATTGAGGAATAATTTTTATCTATTTCATTTAAGATGTCTTCTAACATGCGTCCCCGGGGAAAAAACGAAAAAGACCAAAAACAAATTTCTTAAAAAAAAAATAATTTTTTTTTTTCTTAAAAAAAATTTTGGGGGAAAATGTAAATTTTTAAAACAAAAAAAGAAAATTTTTTTTAAAAATTAAAAATTTTTATCCACAGTCTCAAAGCAGCATTATTTCGGGTGAAATTTGGCGTTTAAAAAAAAGGGAAAAAAAAGTTCAAAAAGAAAAAAAGGGGTGAATTTTGTTTTTTGGTTCATCCCTTTTCTATTTGTCAATTTTAAATTTAAAAAATTTTAAAGGGGTTAAACATCTTACTAACATGTTTTAGCAGTGGGGTTTAAAAATTTTTTTTAAATTTTCCCCAAATACTGTTTTTAAAAACAGGGTTACAATTAGTTTTTTCCAGTAAAATGTTTTTAGACAGTGGGTTCCCTATTAGTTTTCTATTCTTTAAAAAAAAAAAAAGGGTTGAGGGTCAACATTGCGCCTTACAACCAAGAATAAATTTTTTTCATCAGGCACAGAATTACTGGCAAAACTAAAAAATTAGAAAACTATTTTATTACAGTTTTTACAGACATATACGAGTAACTTGCAAACCTTTTTAAATTTCAGGCAAATTCTATTGCCAGGTGATTCAAATTGTTTTTTTTAGGTCGTAATCATGAGTCCTTTGGCCTTCGGATTTGCCATAATGTAACTGCCCATAATACACAAACCCTTAATTGGACTTTCGCCTTGGAAATCACAACCCGTCAACAATGTCAGAGTTAAGGGAGGTAACTCAGTAACTCCTTTATTCAATAATTTTTTTAAAAGAACTAATTTCTAAGTTTTAACTATTAAAAAGTACAGTGATTTAGCATTTATAATATATTTTTTTATTTAAAAATATAGCGCATTCTCCTAGTATTGTTTTATGCTAGTACAGACTGTTTTCAAATGACAAATATACAAAGCCAAAATTTAATTATATATATATATATTTATACTAGTAAAAAGCCTGCAATTTCGCGGGGAAAGAACTATTTTCATTCGATATTGCCAGAATCATTTTCTTGATTAGCTTGATTACGATTAGATGCACATTTTAATCGATGTGCTTGTCGTCGGTGCCATGCTTTATTGGCATGATTTTAGTTTATCAGTCAGTAGATATCAATAAGTCGCAAGTCTATATCACGCTTTACTTGGGAGTGCTTTGCACTACCTTCAATACTTCACAAATTAAAATGGCGGCCGAGAAAATCAAAACAATGGTCAAATAGGACATTTTAAACTTTCACAAATCTATCAAGGTTTGTTCTAGGGTTTTTTAAACGCTTTTATATGATGACAAATTGAATAAATAAACGCCTGACAAAAGATCAACGGTGAAAATATAACAAATTGAATGAATACTGGGGATGTAGAAGCTTTCGGAATGTTCTCCCCTTTACTCAACTTATGTGAGATCAAATGAAAATCTGAAGCGGACGCGAAAAAATATCATGTCCCCGAATCTGTCTACTTTTGGTTTGTTCAGGCTAGAAGCTAGACAGATCCAATTGACAGTTTGCCGACAACGTTTAACTAAATATTTCCCAGGGCAATAATTATCACATCGATGGCATAAAAACGACAGTAATATCAGCAGTAATATTCGTTGATGTTGTTAATCTGTGAAACTTGTTTAAAATTTCTGTAAATCCGAAACCGTCATGTGATCAAGTGAATTATATCACTATGAATGCCACGATTTGCTGAAAAATGCCAATCTGACAGTTCCTAGCAAACACACACCCCCCCCCCCCCCCCCCCCCCCCTTTGCTCAGGAATTTCTCTACTTGATGGACACCCCCCCCCCCTTTTTTTTTCTTCCACACAACCACATTCCAAAACACGCACACACAACACATATGTATACACCACACACACACACGCACACATAAACATACACGCAATGAGAACACACTACTACATAACACTGATCACCGCTAAATCAACACAACGAAAGTAAGGACTCTACTGGACAGATAGAGTTGAGGGTGTGGTCATGAGGTGTTAGTGTCTTCGGTAAATTTTTAATGATATCTGTTTGACTTAACGAACTTTCAAACTGACTTTAAACTATAAAAGGAAATCAAGTTATCTGTTTATCTATCTGTAAAAAATACATTTCTATTTTTTCAAATCTTTCAGTAGAGTTGTGCGCCGTATCAATTTTTTTATTGACTCAAATAAGCACAATGTTCTCCACAAGGCTATATTTTTAAAAGAAAGGATATATATATATATATATATATATATATATATATATATATATATATATATATATATATATATAAATATATATATATATATATATATATATATATATATATATATATATATATATATATACACTAGTGACAAGCCCGCAATTTCGCAGGGAAAGAACTATTTTCATTCGATATTGCCTAAATCATTTTCTTGATTAGCTTGAACTTGATTACGATTAGATGCACATTTTAATCGATGTGCTTGTCGTCGTTGCCATGCTTTATTCGGCATGATTTTAGTTTATCAGTCAGTAGATATCAATATCAATAAGTCGCAAGTCTTTACCACGCTTTACTTGGGAGTGCATTGCACTACCATCAATATTTAACAAATTGAAATGGCGGCCCAGAATCAGAACAATGGTCAAATTAGGAAATTTTAAACTTTCACAAATCTATCAAGGTTTGTTCTAGAGTTTTTAAAATGCTTCTATAATGATGACAAATTGAATAAATAAACGCCTGACAAAAGATCAACGGTGAAAAATACAAATTGAAAGAATACTGGAGTATTTATATGGGAGTTTTCGGAATGTCTCCCCTTTACTTAACTTATGTGAGGTCAAATGAAAATCTGAAGCAGACGCGAAAAATATCAAGTCCCCGAATCTGTCTCCTTTTGGTTTGTTCGGGCTAGAAGCTAGACAGAACCAATTGACAGTTTGAACGTCTAACTAAATATTTCCCAGGGCAATAATTATCACATCGATACAGTAATATCAGCAGTAATATTAGTTGATGTTAATCTGTGAAACTTGTTTCATATTTCTGTAAATCCGAATACAAAAATTTCCTTTTGAATGAATAAAGTACATTATTATTTTATTCATGTGATCAAGTGAATAATATCACTATGAATGCCACGATTTGCTGAAAAAATGCCAATCTGACAGTTCCTCCTAGCAAACCATTCCCATCCCTCCCCCCCCCCCCCCCCCCCCCCCCCCCCCCCTCCCTTTTTTTTTTTGTTTTTACGCTACCACATTCCAAAACACACACACATTTATAGTAACTAGTAAATTCTGGGGCCTCATTCTACATATATCTTTATGCATAGTCGAGTAGCTCTTTACTCACTTGAGACCATGACATTTTGGAGGGGACACCCGGGTTGATGTATGAACGATCACCTCGCGGCCCGATCAATATAGTAGCCGACATTTGTAAAGGGAATGAGGAGGACAATAACGAAATTATGTTTGCTTACAAATATGTAAGAAACCTGAAAGACAGAATAGAGGACATGTGTAAGCTAGCACAGGAATCCGTCACTAAAAAAGCAGAGAAATACAAGGAATACTCTGATCGCAAAAGCAAATCAAGAAAATTTGAGATTGGTGACAAAGTACTAATACTCTTACCCGATGACTCGAGTAAACTTTTAGCTACATGGAAAGGACCATTCAATGTATTAGCAGTACGATCTGGTGTTAATTACGAGATTCAAATTAACAAACACAACAAAGACATTCCATGCAAATATGCTAAAAAAGTATTTTGATAGAGACACAGTGTCGCAACCTATGTTTACTAATATCGAAGCTTCAAATGCAGGATTAATCATACCGTTGGTCATGGGACACAGACACCCGAGACAGAAAAACAAACAAAAATCGCACAATTGCAACCACCTAAGACAAAAAAAGGACGCAAAGTACTTGGGCTCCTAAATTTTTACAGGAAATACATTTACCTTCGCGCACATCGCGACACCGCTAACAAATCTGAAAAAGAATGGGTCACCGAACAAATTATTTGGACAGAACGTGTCAAATACTTTAACCAATTAAAGGGCATTACTCTGTTCAGAACAAATTTTTAAATTACCCGACATTCAAAAGAATTTGTTGTAAGAACTGACGCGTCTGATAAGGGCATCGCGGGTTACATTACGGACATGGGGGAACTCTAACCCTTGCTTATATCAAGCAGAAAATTTTTGGACAGAAAATCACATACTCGTAATGACGGAAGGACTGGCCATCGTCTTTTTCTTTAAAGACATTCGCAGATATCTACTGCTTTAAAAAGTTGTGTCGAAACGGACCATAAACCACTCACGTAATAAAAATAACAAAATGAATAAAAGTAGAGTACTAAGGTGGGGTCTATTTTTGCAAAAATTTCCTTTCAGTATCTCTCACATACCAGGCGTGAAAATATTCACGCCGAAACCTACTTTCTCGATTATGTAAACACTGAGAAGGGTATAACTTAACCTCTCATGCATACTGTTAGTTCCTCGAAAATTATCCAAATCAGAATGCACAATTTCGATAATTTTATTTTGTAAACATATGACCCAATTAATGTAACATTTAGTATTGTTTGGAAATATATACCATACCCATTATGATTTGGGGAAAACTTCTCTTTATCTATTTTTGTTATGAATTTTTCACTCATTTAGATTAATAATTGAAATTCATATTCCATTTTTTCAATTTTTATTCATTTTAAAGTAAATTACCTTCATATCATCGCTTAAAAAAAATCTTTATTGCCATCACTATTGTTTTATCCAATGATTTTTTTAAACACATTCCATCATGTTTTTTCACACAATGATTTGAACACAATCTTTCATTGATTGTCACCCCTTCATATACCACGTTAATAAAAACATTTCCAGTCTGTTAATAAATAATTTAATTGTAGCACAAATCATAACAATGGATTTGCTAGAGTATCATGTAGTAAATTTTCTTGAAAATATATCTTTTTCCCCTAATGGTTAAAAGGGATATTTTAAACGGGGTGGGGGGGGTCACAGTAAAGGTTGTTCACAATTACTTATTAAAATTTTATTTCATTAAGAACTGAATTCATCTCACCCGTTATATTTCGGTAGGCTTTGAAAACTTTACCTTCTAATATTAGACGTCTTTCCTTTTTAAAGCCTTCCCTCAATTAATTTCTAATTAGGAATATTTTCGTTTTACACTGTCACGTAGCCACTTATTTTAAAACTATAGGCAAAAATTCACACCACTTCTCTCCACAATCTTCTGGACGGCCAGCGCTCTATTTCTTTTATATATATAAGGAAGAATTTTATCTTTTGGGGGCTTTGAATATTAAAATCTACACCTTAAAAACGCCGGACTTTTTTAAATTTGATTGTATAATCTTCAAGGACAAACCCACCCCTTCAAAGATTACACAATAACCCCTTAC
>NW_027625346.1:5000-7128 GCF_034508935.2 Berghia stephanieae
TGGTGTGCAAAAGTGAAGAGATGGGCCTGAAACTAAATATTAAGAAAACCGAATGCATGGTGGTCTCAAAGAATGACAACAACGCGACCTTCCACTTGTCAAGCAAAGGAGAGACCATCAAATAAGTGAAGACATTTAAATATTTAGGCACTATCATCACCCATGACGCACGTGACATAGAGGATATAAAACAAAGTATAGCATTAGCAAAAACGTGTTCCATAAAATGCGACCAGTTGTATCAAACAACAACCTAAACTTGAAGACCAGAATGAAAGTAGTAGAAACATATGTTATAAGTACCCTTTTATACGGTTGTGAAACGTGGACGCTTGACAAAGAATGTACGAGGAGGTTAGAGGCATTTGAGATGTGGGTGTGTATGTAGAAGAATGTTGAGGGTATCATGGGCAGACAGGTGTACGAACGAGGAAGTGTTGGAGAAGGTGGGAAAGTGAAGAATAATGATCGATAACAGCAGAAAGAGGCAGTTACGCTTTCTGGGACATGGTGGAGAAGAGACGGAATAGAACAGTTGGTATTATCTGGGATGATCGAAGGAAAGAGAGATAGAGGAAGACAAAGAATGACTTATCTAAATAACCTAAGAATGGCCAAATGTGACTTAAAAAACAACACAGATTTCATGCGCACCGCAGAGGATCATGATTCGTGGAGACAGCTGACCGGCAACGTGCTCAAGAGTACAAGCCACGATGGATGATGATGTATATATATATTTTATATATACATACATACATACATATATATATATATATATATATATATATATATATATATATATATATATGTGTGTGTGTGTGTGTGTGTGCGTGTGTGTATGTGTGTGTGTGTGTGTGTGTGTGTGTATTTGTGGGCGGAGGGGGGGGGGTAATTTTTTTGGGTGAAAATTTCAATCTTTGATTTCAGATATTCAACATGAACTAAAAACACAATCCATATTTCATTGTATTTACCAGGAATCAATTTCTAATGGGGACTAAGTAAGTTACAACTCAAGTTCAACGATCTTAATGGTGTGTCAATCAGTGCTTCAAATTGTAAAATTCATGGGTATCTTTTGGCAAAGTTGGTTTTATCTGCTGGAGATGGTTGTATTTCTCTGAGGAGATCTTCCTCTGACTGGTGTAAACCTGCATCGGTGATCATTAGAAGTTGCTCTTTCATCACTCATTGATCGGGGAGACAGATTCCAGTTGTCCTGATGGTTCAGTTTAAGCAGAATGGTTCCATCTCGTTCACAACTAGCTGCTCTTATGTCAGTAAAGGTTGGGGAAAATGCTACATCTTTTCGGGCCCTGTTTGTGGTTAAGGTGTTACTTCATCAAATGACAGGAAGCAAATTTTTTGTCAAGTTTTTTGTACTGTAGCTTGTATGGAAAATCTGTGTTCTGTCATATGAGAGGTTTAAAAAATAATTGTTTGCAGTTAGATGGAGTGAAAAGTCAACTTTCGTTCAATTGCTGCATTTTTGAGTCCGCATACCATCTTAATATGTCCTTTCTTAAATAAAACATTTGTGCAAAATGTGGGCCTTGTTCCCTTAAAAAAACTCAAAATTCTTGAATATGTTTTTATACCATCGTCGGAGATTTTTATTTTGGTGTAAGTACCAGCGTTAATTTTGGATAAGTAGTTTTAGTTGTAGAGAAACTCGTTGGCGGTCAGCCTGCCCCATCAATTTTATCATGTAGTAAAAAGCAGGGTTTGGGTCGATGGGATATACTAAATCAGCCCCGTAGACAATTAAAATTAATAAACCTTTTTCGTTCAGCTTTATCCTTTTTTTTTGCCAAACCCTTAGAAGTGTGTCGCCCCTTGTTCACGATGAGAAATTCCTGCCATTTCATCGACGTTTGCACCTTCTGTTTGACGCATTCTCGCAATTGTTTTTTTGGCTTGAAATAATGCCCTCTGTTTCCCCCTGTTACATAAAAGCTTCGTTTTTTTCAAAAATAATTTCTTTGATGAATAATTTTTTTTAAATAAGTTCCCGTTGTGTTATTTTGTTTTGGATAATTTTGTTACATGTAATTAGCCGGCAGTAGTTAAATTTGGTCTTGTTGTACCAAATGGTTGTGTTTTTGGTTTAGGTTTTTACAACTTT
>NW_027625347.1:0-7130 GCF_034508935.2 Berghia stephanieae
CCCAAAAAAAAAAAATTTTTTTTAAAAAATTATTTTTCTTACAACTTAAGGGTTCTTTTTTTGGGCTTTGAGATTGTATCTAATAAGAACATTTGGCCCAACATAATAAAGCAAAAAATGTGGTTATGGTACTATCATTTTTTAAACAATAAGTCATAGGGTAATGCGAGCTCACTAAAATCGCAAATATTCGCCAATTTCGAGGCCCAAACGGTCAAAGATGTCTGCATGGATTTTTTCTTCTTCAAAATTTAATATATTGTGTGAAACAGCATTTCTATATGCTCATGGGACGCTTTCCTTGTATTTTGAGGTGCTTCATAGTAAAAATCACTGCAAAGAAGCTAAGTGTTTCAATTCTTAAGTTCCAAAGGGGCAATAACCAATTAATTATTTGAACCCAATATCGACTACACAGCTAACAAACAAGCTTAAAATATTGACTTTGCATGCTTTCATGTATATAATGTTCTTTTAAACTCATGGATGCTTTCTTCTACAAATCTACATTCCTTTAAAAGAATCTCATTATTTTACTTTTCACTGGCACTGAAATGGTCTCAAAATGTTGCAAATGTGTTTAACTCTTATAATCAAAACAAACAAAAAAATATGAAGATCTGTCTTAATAGTATTTTGTGACCCTATTTTCCATTATTATTTTTTTCAGATCATGCGGCCAAGAATCAAAAGAGTGAATATGAAAGACCTTCAGTTTGTTTTGGAAATGAGAGGTCAACAAGGAAATCAACATTTTATACAAGTCATTCTTGAAATGATAGTGAATTCCTGTTTGTTTTGAAGGCATTAATAAAACATCCAAAGTGGTGATGTGTTAAAGAGATAGACACAGAATAACTGTGATAGTATATGGAATCCATGATAGGATTAAGGCAGCTCATTTATGATATTGATAAAGACCCAACTCATTGGCATACTTTCTCCAATGTTTTAAAAATTTCTTGGAACGGAATCTGTCATGTTCACGGACAATACTCAAAAGTTCAGGAGTTTCCACAAAAAGATCAGATGAAACCGGAGTGCATGGATACCCCATATGATATCAGACCTAAAGAGAGCTTTTGTAAAGCTTAAATGGGTATGAAAAAAAAGCAAGGAATAAAGAAGTGCCATGGTTAAATTATTTCAACAAAACATAGACGCTTCCCAATGCTGAAGGCATTTTGTTAATGGAACATATTGTTTTAACCATACATCTCCACATTGTTTCAATTTGGATCGAATGTGTGTGTGTGTGTGTATATTTAAAAGGAACAACAAAAAAAACAAACCCCAAGACAACCAAGAGATTGTATCAGAGTGAAAGACCATGTTTATTCCCTGCTTGTGTTGTGAAGTGCATGTGATCTGAATCTTCTGTAGCCCAATTGGAAGAGAGGCTCTGCAACTATTCCAACAATTTCTTGACTTACTATTTTGATCATTTGTAATCTTTCATAATAACGTTGTAACAAAAAGTCATTTTTTAAATGTTTGATTCCAAAAGACAAAGGCATTTTGATATTTTTAAGGATCTAGGGAATTGCTCATATTTTCATCAATTATCCTGATTTGAATTGACAGATGAGTCAGTGGGGCAATACAAGAATAAATCAATGTTAAATTATTGGAAAAAACGATGGATGGATTTCATTTTCATCCGCTTCTCTGGGTTGAATAAGGATAATTAAATCAAAAGCCGAAAGTCTGGCTCAAAAAGAATAGCTGAAATAGCTGCTCACAAAATATCTAAAAAGTGTGGACAAGGTATTAATTTGATCGCATTTTTTCCACCATGAGAAGCTATTACTGTTTTTCTTGCATCCTTTCAGATATTTTGTCATTTGTTTTTAGTTAACTGGGAGGATCTTTGCAGTTAGATATGTTTTAAAATAAATCTTTTAATATGTTGATGTCCACGTTAGAAACCGTCCTTTTTGCACAGCCTAAAATCATCCTTAAAGTGAGAACTGGCTAACTAACACAGACCTGCCGTTCATACCGATTAATCGGTATCATACCGATTTGCAAGACCTTTTTTTCGTATTTACCGATTTCCCGATTTACTTGAACCGATCGTCTCCGATTTCCGATCTGCATGCCGATCGTACCGATTTCACCAAGTGACCAATAAGGCCCGCAGCCTCCACCCCTCTCTTTTACGTTTACTTTGTGCTTTACGTTGCACGTTAAATTTTCAAGTCTCGTGAACTTTGACCCGTCCCGCGATACCTCGATAGATACATGACGTAGCGAGCCTCTTTGTGATGCCCTCACACAGATAGAAAACACACACGGCGCGTTATTTAGTTTTCATTTCCTTTGTGAAGCGGACAGCGAGCTGTACTGGTAAACCACCGCGGTCCTGGCTTCTGACTCGTTACCAAGTGCCACCATCTTTAAATAAGTTAGTAGTCTGATTGCCAGATTGGCGTTGTGCGTGCCAATTTTGGGTGTTGGGGAAAAATAGGGGGGGGGGGGGGGGGATAATTGGATAATTTTACGTCTCATACTGATTTTTTTCCCCAGATACTGATTTTTTTACAATGTCATACTGATTTCCTTTTTCGTGAAGGGCAGGTCTGCTAACAACAAGAGAAGTTTGATGCTTCTCAAGATTGGCAACTTTGTAAAAAACAAGGAAAAAATATCTTATGGTGCTGTTTTCTTAGGTTTTTTTTTTTAAAAACACTTGTCAAGGATTCAGTCAGGAAATATGATGAAAACCAAAAAGTAATCATTACTTTTCAAAATAATGTAACATCTTTGTCTTTTGTCAATGTCACAAAATTGATCTTTTGTCTCAACATCTAATACACCGATATGAATTCCATTTATTCATTATGGAAATGTGAGCTTAAGGCAGATTGTATATAATCTACAAGGCTTTGGTTCTACAGATCTGTAATCAGCTCTACAATTGTGTTCAAATTTTAAACAACCAAAATGTCAACAAAACAATAACAATGCTATTTGAAGATGGATGGGGATCTTCCTTGATTTGGGAGTTCGGAGGGAAGGTGGAGGGGGTTGTGGAGGTTATATAAAAAAAGAATAATAATCATTTTCTGGCATACTTGACTTTGTCCTTCTTATGCTTGTAAGAATATAATTATATAATTATGTTATAATCCTGTTCTTCTGTTCTGGGCTATCACACCAACTTCCTTCCTAAAGATATTCTAAAGACACGTCAACACATGTGGGCAGGGGGGGAGTTTTTAAAATTCTATTCACTCTTGATATTTCTTAATTAACCCCCCCCCCCCCCCCCCCCCCCCCCCCCCCCCCCCCCCCTTTTCCCCAAATCTGTTGCCCTTCCACGTCTTGGACTGGGATTAGATTATTTGGTTTTGTCCCACCCTGCCTTGAATATTTTTGCTGAGAGGAAAACGGTTGAATGGATTCTTTATATGTAAAAGTGTTTTTGTTAGTTCTGTATTGCATGTTACAAACATTAATTTTTGATCTAGATTTGCTCCCGGTATTTTGTATACCCATTTTCAGTAGGCTGCTTCACTGATGATCTTTGAAACTTATCAGGTCGTTAGAGAAAGAGGATTATATAGATGTATATCGTCCTCTGAACTCGACGACTTGGAATTTAAAAAAAAAAAAAAAAATGCGTTTTTATGTGAGATTATATTTTTCTTATCTTTTTGTGAACCATTTTACTGAGTGACAAGGAAACCATCAGGTTGTTTCTCTTATGGGTTATGTCCTATGCTGTCGTGTGTGGATTTGGTGTTAAGCTGGGATCTACTTTAAGCCCAGATACAGAGGTACCTACATTTATTCTATCATTAATTTTGTCATTTCTGCGAAATGGCAGAGTGGTTAGGCATTGCATTGTGACTTGAAAGGTCCTGGCTTCGAGCCTAATTTCAGGCACTTTCATTTTTTTCCCTTGGGTAAGATTATTAATCCCCAATTTTCACATGGGTGATTTGTTGACATCAGACATCTTGATTATCTATATCCCTTCATGGAATGCCTAGGCCAGGGTAACTTCTTCTTCTTCTTCTTTTCTTCTTTTTTTTTTTTCCTTTTCTCCTATTTATTCGGTTGCCTTGAATTTCCAAGCAACATATACCTATAAGAATACAAATTTTTAGTTAAGTTATATGTATTCTGTTTGCTTAGACCGCCAACGCAGTTGGCTACAGGATTCAGGCACAATCACAGTAGAGTTTCCCTGATTCCATATTTTCCAAAGGTTGGCAGGTCTGCTTCTGTCTCCTGTCTTAAATTTTGGGGGTTTTATGAGAGCTTCTTTCCATCGTCATACCACTAGACCACACAACTGCACAATAAATACCAAGCACTACGACTAACTACTAAACTGTGAACTATTTGAAAGAGGGAAATTTATCAATCCCCACTTGTTTAATCAAATTCTCTTGGAGTTCTATAAAACCTTATTGTGATTCTGATCTGGGCTTGTCGACATTTGTATGATTTGTATTACTCTCTTGCCCTGTCCACCCAGTAGTGATAGAATAGCAGCCTCATACTAATTCTATAACTGGGCAAAAGCTTCGTACACAAGGAAAGCATCCTTTTTAAAGGTTAAAAGCAGTTGTTACTGTATGTATTATACTGAAGAAATTTGGATGAACTCGAGCTCCATCAGGGGAATGCTGACTTGCCAGAAGCTATGGACTGTAAATGAAACAGCTAAATTGTACAATAGTTGAGGTTTTTTTATTTTGTTGGTTTTGTTTTTTTGGGTGAAGCTATCATATTCATTTTAGAAATGTCAGGAACAAGTAGAATGGCTTCTCACTCTTTCAATGGAACCGGAAGTCTTCAATATAATACTTTCTTATATATTGTGTTACCTAATCTTTCCATGGTGGAGAATCTGCCTTTTTTATTTTTATTTATTTATTTATTTATTTATTTTTTTGCTGATTTTGTTGAGTGATTATCCATCCGCTCTCTCTCCCCCCCCCCCCCCCCCCCCCCCCCCCCCCCCCCCCCCCCCCCCCCCCCCCCCCCCCCCCCCCCCCCCCCCCCCCCCCCCCCCCCCCCCCCCCCCCCCCCCCCCCCCCCCCCCCCCCCCCCCCCCCCCCCCCCCCCCCCCCCCCCCCCCCCCCCCCCCCCCCCCCCCCCCCCCCCCCCCCCCCACCCCCCCCCCACCCCCCCCCCCCCCCCCCCCCCCCCCCCCCCCCCCCCCCCCCCCCCCCCCCCCCCCCCCCCCCCCCCCCCAAATCTCTCCTTGCATTTGGGTGTTTTGTTAATTACTGGATAGGTGCTTTGGTTTTGGATACACATAGACTATAGATGCCTTAAAAGAAGCTTGGACACTAAAGTGTTATATTGAAAAGCAGATAATATGTGGAGTGGGATCTTACGACCTACCTTGATGGGTCACTTGCGCTATCTTCTATCCTTGTTTATTTAATTTTCTTTTCCAGATTGTTTTCTATCTTTGTCTTGGATAGAGATTACTTGGTTTGTCTTGGCCCTGCTGGAGTCTCTTGACTGAGGGGGAATCAAATGTATAATATTAGTTTTCGGAAATGATTTTTTTCCTTTGTAAAGCATCTCTCGGTTTTTACTATACTGTTTTATTTTTTTTATATTTTTTTTTTTTTTCCCATTTTGACTTAAATATTTGTAACATTTAGTGTATTCCCTCAGCAGGAACCTGGGCTTGTGCCGGATAAGCCCCTGGGTGATCTCAAATGAGGCATTGGATTTTTTGGAATTCATCGTTCCATATTTTAGCCGGTCCTCTTTTTTTACATTTTTATTGGTGTGGAAAGACCTAAAGCAGACCGCCTACTACTACGAAAAAATTTATTGAAATTTTTAAATTTAAATATTTGGGTCAAATTTCAGAAATTCATATTAATCTGATTGAAAAAGAAAGTTTTTAGTACACACACTAATTTTGAATTTTAAAATGTTTTTTAATCCATGCAAGGGTAAATTTTTTATCTATAAATTAAGTATGCGACTACTTTTTTGTCTCTTTGAACAACTGGTGTTAAAAGTTCAAGTAAGCAGGGGGGTTTAAAAAGTGGCAAAGCCCTAAATGGAACAAAAGCACAAAATATTTCATCCCCCAAAGATTTGTAATAAAACAATTTATTTTACTAGTTGGGTTCGTTTTTATCTCCATAGTGCGCGGATGTCAATTGCGGTCTTTTATCCCCCTATACGTTTTCTGAGTTGCTTTCTGTCTTTGTTTTGAAATGGGATTACTTGGTTTTGTCATGGCCCTTGTGGAGTCCTTGCTGAGGGGAAAAAGTCAAAATTTTAAGTGTTAGTTTTGGGGGTAAATTTTTGTTGTGTTAATCATCTTTGTTTTGGTCACTTTTATGTGTTCCCCTTTGTGGGATCCCGACATGGTGTCTGGAGAGAGTTTTAGGTGATCTCAAACTAAGTACATGGATGGTATGCTCTTTGAATCTACAGCTGTTTCCTATTTGAACCCAAATTCCCCTTTGTCTACTTTTTCTTGGTCGCTTGAATTGTATTTCTAGAATTTTTTGACTCTCCCATTTTCTTCCTTTTTACTGGCGCTGAAATGACCTAAATGTGTCACAAGTGCAGGAAAACCCTTACAAACAATACAAACCAAACAATTTATTATGTTTGATGAATGTATGGAATTTGTGAATGATACCTTCTCTTTTATATATTAAGAGGAATCTCGGTGGTCAGTTGATTAAAACAAACAAAAGTGAATCTTTTGCAGTCTGTTTAAGGGGAATCTTCATAACTTATTACACTGCACCTCGGATACACCAACCTTAAATTCAAGGAAAACTTCAGAAATCTCCTTTTTCTTCTATTTGACACTGATTCCCACAGTGCAATGTGACTTAAAAAATTATGACCTGAATATGAAAAATATGAAATAAAAAATCCCCCCCCCCCCCCCCCACCAAAAAAAAAACAAAAAAAAACAAAAAACAAAAACAAAACAAAACAAAAAAAAACAACAAAAAATCAAAACAAAAACCAAACAAACAAAAAAAAACAAAATAAAACCACCATAAAAACCCCCAAACACAAAAAAAAAAAAACCCCCAAAAAACCCCAACAAAACAACAGAATCAAAACCAATAAAAATAAGGCCATTGACCAACGCCCCGGGGGTAGGGGGCAAATTTACG
>NW_027625348.1:0-7130 GCF_034508935.2 Berghia stephanieae
TCATCTCATCGTCTTCCAGATTCAAAATCCTTTGAGATGTCCCGCAGGATAGTGGCTTCAGCTTTATCTATTAGTGTTGGCCACGCTTCTCTCCAGAAATTTTCGGAGGGAATGGGAATGACTGGAATAACTCTGAATGCCTTCAACAGCCATGTCTCTTCGATTTATGACAAGGCCACGGAATATTCACCCAGCGTTTTGAGGCAGTCACGGGAGAAAGTCTCAGAGTACTTCAAGACTCATCACCCGGATGCTTTCTCGCAAGAGGGAATACTGGAAATCGCTGTCAGCTATGATGGTACTTGGGCAAAGAGGGGCCACACTTCAAAGCTTGGCTGTGCAGCGATCATTGAAGTCATGACTGGTCTGGTCATTGACTTTCATGTCATATCGCTTCATTGCAAGGTGAGAATATTTTTTAATGGTTGATAATTTCCTTTCTTTTGTACTTTTATTGCAGGTATCTAAATAATTTAATTTTGAAGTAATCAGAACATTTAGATTGAACAGGAAAAAATATCATAGTTTTGATGCTCTGCCTTTTTTTCTACTTTTACATGTTGAAAAGAGTTTTACAATTTAGAAAACAAAAATAGATTCCACCAAAATACATTTATTTTGTCAAATCCATTTGAATTTTTCTGTTTTGGTTAGCATATATCTCTAGTATTACTTATCTTGTACAGGATTACAACCCTTTGTTTACTTGTGTTTTTTTTTTCTCTTTCTTTCTATTCCTTAGTTTTGCTCACTCCATGCGCAAGACACTAAGGCCATAGAGGACCATCGGATATCTGGCACATGCACCATAAACTATGAAGGTTCATCTGGTGGTATGGAGGTGGAGGGTGCTTTAGTGATGTGGAGGCGCTCACAGGACCATCATATGCGCTATACACGGTTTGTTGGGATGGTGACTCCAAAACTTTCTGCGCCCTGACGAAGGAATGTCCATATGGTCCTGACAATCCTGTTGAGAAAGAGGAGCGTGTGAACCATGTGGCGAAGCGCCTCAACTCTGCTCTGCGGAACGTTATCACCAAGTGTAAAGGACTGTCGGTGCCAGTGACTCTTGGCGGTCGTGTCAAGGGAAGCCTGACACAGGTTTGGTTTTTATTTTTATTTTTTTCCTGTCTATGGTCTTTTTTTCTCAGATTATATTTTTGTCTAAGTTATTTTTGATTCAAGTGTGGATACTTATTCTAGCATTTTGTGTAGCAATAAGGATGAATTATTTCAATTGTCAAAACATCATCTGCTTTATTTTTGATACTGGATATTGTTGTTTACAGGGCAAGTGGACTTTTCCGATAATTATACTCAAGGTATGAATTTTTTCAAGTCTGAAACTCGATACATGTTTGTAATTATGGTTTTAACTTTTTTATTATCCTCCTCAGTCTCAGTAGTTTTCAGGGTTTGTATCATTATGATTGTATGTATTTCATGAGCTGTAAACTTTTTCTTGCATTTCAATTTTTACATTTTAAAAATTGTTCCTGTTCTATTCCAGACCAAGATTGGACTCCTTCAGCGGTACTACACTCGAGCAGTCAGGGGACATAATGGAAGTGTGAAGGAGATGTCTGATGCCATCTGGGCATTGTATTACCACTCCATCTCCACACCTGATAGCCCGCAGCATCACCTCTGTGCTGATACCTGGTGTTCATACCGTAAGGCCATCAGCACTGGAGATAAGCCACCGACTACCTCTGACCAGTCAACCTATCTGAACGAGACGGTGGCAAAACATGTGAAGTCAACATATGAAAGGTTGACCGACCCCTCTCTTCTGGGACGCTGTTTGCTAGGCTCGACTCAGAATGCAAATGAGTCACTGCACGCCGTGATTTGGGCAAAGTGTCCAAAGCATCTCTTCTGTGGCTTCAAGCGTGTTTTCATCTCCTGCATGCTGGCAGTGGGGGAATTCAACATGGGTTCGTCTGCTACACATTTCTTTTTCTCTGTTCTGGATATATTACCTTCGTCGGATCGTGTGTGCCTCGGCCTCAAGAGAGATGCAAGACAGATATCCGGAGCAGGATCGGCTGTCACGGCTGTTGCCAAAAGACGTCGTGAAGTAAGGCGTGTTGCCCAGCAGAAGGAGCAGGACAGGTTGGAAGCCATTGAGGGGGACCCTCTTATGTGCCAGGAGGTTTTTAACTTGTTCAACGAGGTATTTGTATCTTTTTTATCATTTTACTGTGAAATTTTGTGGCATATCGCCTGTCAGGTATGTTTGACCCATTTTGAAAATTTTTAAAAATTTTATTTGATCATGTCGCTCATCATTTTGGTTGCAGATTATTTTTTTGGGTATAATTTGGGATCATTTAGATATGCATAAGTAAAGTTTTAGGTGAGGAAAGTTGGTATTTTTTAGTTTGAGACACTGAATTTTTCAGTTTTTGGATGTCGATTTTTCAAATGCGATTTTCTCATTCACTCATTTTTCCGATACATGGTAACAGTGCGCGAGATATCAAATTTAAACTACCAGCAGCTCTAGAGTCACCATATTTTGCATAGTTGTTCCTTATTGAGTTATCTGTGTTATAATAAAGAGAAAAATGCAGTTTTTATGATTTAAAAAATATGTTCGGTTTTAGGATGTCGAATTTTCAAATGCGATTTTCTCATTTACTCATTTTTCCGGTATATGGTCACAGTACGCGAGATATAAAATTTAAAGTACCAGCTCTAGAGTCACCATATCTTGCATAATTGTTCCTTATTGAGTTATCTGTGTTATTATGAAGAGATAAATGCAGTTTTTATGATTAAAAAAAGGATAAGTTCGGTTTTCGGATGTCGGTTTTCAAATGCGATTTTCTCATTTACTAATGTTTCGGATACAGGCCACCGTGCGCGGGATATAAAATTCAAACTACCAGCTCTAGAATCACCATATTTTGCATAGTTGTTCCTTATTGGGTTATCTGTGTTATTATGAAGAGAAAATGCAGTTTTCATTATCTAAAAAATAATAAGTTCGGTTTTCGGATGTCGATTTTTCAAAAGCGATTTTCTCATTTACTCATTTTTCGGATACAGGGCCACCGTGCGCGGGATATAAAATTCAAACTACCAGCTCTAGAATCACCATATTTGCATAGTTGTTCCTTATTGGGTTATCTGTGTTATTATGAAGAGAAAAATGCAGTTTTCATTATCTAAAAAATAATAAGTTCGGTTTTCGGATGTCGATTTTTCAAAAGCGATTTTCTCATTTACTCATTTTTCGGATACAGGGCCACCGTGCGCGGGATATAAAATTCAAACTACCGGCTCTAGAATCACCATATTTTGCATAGTTGTTCCTTATTGGGTTATCTGTGTTATTATGAAGAGAAAAATGCAGTTTTCATTATCTAAAAAAATATATGAGTTACTTTATTCGTCAATACTGAGTATTTTGTCGTGTTTTTTTTTCGGCAATTTTCAAAATTCATTAAATTTGCAAATACTGCCAATAGATCCGATATCTTTTCATAATAACACCTACAATTGTCTTGTTTCTCACTTCCTTGGGTGGTTGGATGGGAGCATCACCCTTGAATCATATACCTATGATGTTCGCATGGGTGTACGATCCGATAGTGATGTCGTTTCTTCTTCTCTTTACTAGCCCATCCTGCTTCTTTGGTTTGTGATTGTAATTTTGACAGGGGATATTTTTTTTTCTGTAAATCTTCTGCCTGTTTGTTCTTGGTTATTTATAATTTAGCTTATGATATCTTTAGGTTATGATTTTGATTTACATTTGTACTATTTTTGTTAGAGTGCTTGTTTTTTTGTTTCAGCGGTCTCTCATATAACCCCAATTGTGTTGGAAGAGACCTAAAGCAACAAACAAAAAAAAAAATTTGAGCTCTGTATCTTTTGTACTTTTTTCTCTATATAGCGCCTTTGAAATGCCCTAAATTTTCAATATGGCCGCCGTCGATTGTGTAATTCTGATGAAATTTTTTTTTTTCATTTTTTATGACTTTTATATATGTGTATACATTCATATAATACAGTTATGTGATGAAAATCAATCATTTCTGTGATTTTCCATTTTGGGTATATATGCCCCTTAAAAGATCACTTTAAAAGGTTTTATATAGCGCAATATCCACTAAAAGTGCTCAAAGCGCTTTACAAGGGTTCCCTGTCCAACAGCAACACTTAACATTAAGGACGGGACATGACGCCTGTTAGGCGATATCACATTTTTTTCCTTCAGAGATGACTGATTACGACCAGGTACTCATTTTACACCTGAATGAGGTGTGAGAAAGTTAGTAAAGAGCCTTATCCAAGGACTAAACTTTGCACCGAACGAGGCTCGAACCCAGGACCTTCAGATCCGAAAGTGAGTGTCATACCACAAGACCACATCGCCATACTACCAGTGGATTAAATTAACTGCTTTTAACAAAATTAAGAAAAGAAAATATGAGAAAAAAAACCTCCATTAATCTGAAAACCGATATACAGTTCAGCATGGGAATCTTGCAAAATTTATGGACCATTTTTATTCATTCGTTCAGTGTTTTCGAGATTTTCAGTTTGGGTATTTTATAAAGAATATCTTAAATAATTCAAGGGAGGCAAACTTTCGTGTTTTCGGGAAGATGCCACATTGTTATGATTCCTTCCTTTTTTCTCAAATATTTCAAAAAGAAAAAAAAGAAAAGAGCTTGGCACTGGTACACAGCTATGACTGGTATCCTTTTAAGTAAAATATTTACAACATCTGCCAGCCAGATGAAACACAAAGATAAAATGCAGAAAACGATGTGTAACTTTAAAAATTTATAGTCATATATATATATATATATATATATATAATATATATATATATATATATATTATATATATATATATATATATATATATATATATATATATATATATATATATATATATATATATATATATATATATATATATATGGAGTCATTTACTTATTTATGGCCGAAACACATGTTTCTGTGAACTCCACGTCGTCAGTCGGCATATTATGTCCGAAGAATGATTTTATTATCAGTCATCCAACTGGCGGTTTAACAACAAAGAGATGAATGATGTCATCTTGTGCGGCTGTGCAGTCTTGTGGTGTGACCCTCGCTTTCGGATCAGAAGGTCCTGGGTTCGAGTCTCGCTCGGTGTATAGTTGAATCCTCGTAGAAGGCACTTTACTAACATTCTCTCACCGTACTCAGGTGTAAAATGAGTACCTGGCCGTTAACAGCGTTGTCTCTGTCCAAAACATTGTAATATCGCCTAACAGGCGTCATGTCCCGTCCAAAATGTTAAATGTGTCTGTTGGCCAGGGGCCCCTTGTAAAGCGCTTTGAGCACGTTTAGTGGCTATTCATTATTATTGCGCTATATAAAAACTCACTTTTTGAATTTCATTTTGTCTTCATTCCTTCTATGAATCGGTACCACAAGTGACAAGTTATAAATATTTAAAATGTTTTTTTTTTTTTTTTTGTTTTTATAAAAACTATATTAATAAAGTATTCCTATGGTCATGGCAATCACTGTTTATATTTTGAAAATTCTTCTTCTTCTTCTTCTAGGTTCCATGCCTGGTCCAGGCTTCGGATACTGCATGAATTATCTCTCTCCATTCCTCCCTGTCTCTTGCCTTTTCAAACAGCTCTTGGATTGTTAGGCTGGTGAAGCCCTTCAGTTGGTCTATGAGTGTTTTTCTTTGTCTCCCCCGGGCGCGTTTACCAGGTATTTTTCCACAACTTGCCAGGTATTCATTCTTATCTTTCCTTACTATGTGTCCGAAAAAGGATAGTTGTCGATCCACTATTAAGGGCATTAGTTTCCTTTGTTGGTATGTTTGTTTTAGCACTTCTTCGTTCGTTTTGTGTGCAGTATACGATATTCTCTGCATCCTTCTCAAGCACCACATTTCAAAAGCTTCAATGTTCTTTTGTGTTTCTGCATTTGTAGTCCAGCTTTCGCATCCGTATAACAAGATTGGCCACACGTAGCACTTCAAGACTCGGAATCTAATCCCGAACGACATCTGTTTGTTTTTCAAAATGTTTCCCAGGTCCATGAAGGCCTGTTTGGCTTGAGTTATTCTTGCTCGTATGTCTCGGTTACATCTTCCATCTGTTGTCACTATTGAACCTAGGTATTTAAAACTTTCTACGTTGGTAAGTTGCTCGCCGTGAATCGTTATATTGCAGGTGTTGTTGTTTTCGGGGTTTTTCTGTATTACCATGCATTCCGTTTTGGTGATATTCACTTCCATTCCCTTGGCTTCACTATCTACTACCACTTTGTCAACAATCTTTTGAAGTTGGATTTCTGATGTTGCAATGAGTACCGTATCGTCTGCGTATCTTATATTATTTATGTTGTGACCTCCCACTTTTATTCCCTCCATATTATTTATGCCCCTCATGATTGTTTCTTGGTATAGATTAAACAGATCTGGTGAGGCAACACACCCTTGACGGACTCCTTTCTTAATAGGAATGGAATTTCCTGTAGAGTTTCCGATTTTGATAGATGCCTGCTGGGTGTAGTATAATGTTTGCATGAGTCTGAGGTCTTTCTCATCAGCGCCAATGGAGTGCAGTTGTTTTAGTATTTCTTCGTGGCGTACTCTATCAAAAGCTTTTTTGTAGTCGACAAAACAGAGGTATAGTGGGGTCTGAACCTGTATAGCTCTTTCACTTAAAACACGGAGGAGGTATATTGCGTTCCTTGTCCCTCTGTCAGGTTGGAATCCATATTGTTCTTCTGCGATTTCGGGGTTAATCTTATTCCTTAGCCTGTTGATAATTATACGCAACAGTATTTTGTTGATGTGGCTTATTAAACTTATAGTTCTAAAATTTTCGCATCTGACTGCACCTGCTTTCTTTGGTATTGCTATGAAAATAGAGTTACAGAGATCTTCTGGAATTTTCCCAGTATTGTATATATTGTTGAATAATATGTGAAGTTCATCAATTGCTAGATCTCCTAGGCTTTTTAATACCTCTACAGATATTTCATCAGGGCCTGTTGCTTTACCATCCCTCATTCGTTCCATGGCATGTTCAATTTCACTTTTGGTGATGTTTGGTCCGCTTAATGGTTCTTTGAATTTCAGTGGTGGTTCATTTC
>NW_027625349.1:0-7120 GCF_034508935.2 Berghia stephanieae
GAAGGTCTTATAAATGGAACTTCCTCTTATGTCAACTTTCTGGATTACGAAAGGCTTTCGACAGTATTGACAGAGCAACATTGTGGAAAATTCTGGCACATTATGGACTCCCTGAAAAGATAGTAAACCTCATTAAGGAAATGTATGAAGGATCAAGTTGCAGGGTTGTACATGAAGATCAGCTTACTGACAGCTATTGAAATTAAGACTGGTGTCAAGCAGGATGCTTGCTCTCCTCCATTCCTGTTCATCCTTGCCATTGATTGGCTAATGAAGGAAACCTCCAAAGGGAGAAGAAATGGGATACAGTGGCCCCCCTGGACACAGTTGGATGATCTGGATTTGCAGATGATCTGGCTCTTTTGTCCCACCCCCAGGACCAGATGCAAGCAAAAACCACAATTATAAACAGCCTCTCGGAATCAATTGGTCTAAGAATTCACCCTGCAAAGTCAAAGGTCTTGAGGATAGGTACGCGTCAAAGGGAGCAGATCAAAGTAAAAGATCAGGAACTCGAAGATATAGACACTTTTCTGCTATCTCGGAAGTATAATTGACAAGGAAGGAGGCACAGAAGCAGAGGTGAAAGCACAAATAGAAAGGCACAGGCTGCATTCACATCTTTGAACAGAGTTAGGAGAACTAAAGATATCTCCCTTCAACTAAAGCTAAGACTTTTCAACTCAAACGTGAAGTCTGTCCTA
Organism: Berghia stephanieae; assembly: GCF_034508935.2. Classification (NCBI taxonomy): domain Eukaryota; kingdom Metazoa; phylum Mollusca; class Gastropoda; order Nudibranchia; family Aeolidiidae; genus Berghia; species Berghia stephanieae. The sequence continues at coordinate 705 of NW_027625349.1, forward strand.
CTGTATGGATGTGAAACTTGGAAACGCATCACAGGCATGTATAAGGAGGGTACAGATTTTCGTAAACAGGTGTATGCGTAAGCTACGATAGAATAAAAAATGAAGGAGTATGAAAAGAACACAGCAGAAACCAGTGGGAGAGGATATAGAAGAAGACGATGGAGGTGGATTGGACACAACGCTTAGAAAGAATGACTCAACTATAACAAAGAAAGTATTGGACTGGAACCCTCAGGGCAGAAGATCAAGGGAAGGCCACGAGGAACATGGAGAAGAATTAAAGAAGCGGATATACAGAGAAGTGGTAAGACCTGGAATGAGATAAAAAGTTGGCTCAGGATAGAGAAGGATGGAAACTGTTGTTCTGTGGCCTATACCCTGACCCAGGGTGAAAAAGGCATTGATGATGAAGATGACAAATATGGATAAATTAATAAATAAATGTATACACAAATAGATAAATGAATGAATGAATAAATAAATAAATAAATAAATAAATAAATAAATAAAAAAAATAAATAAATACACAAATAAATAAATAAATAAATCAATAAATGTTAATGCGAAGAGTCCTGTATAGAAAAAAAGACAGATTCTCTAGAAAGATGATATTATTACGATAATGATGATGTTGATGACGATAATGACGTCGCGACGACGACGGTGTCCAATGAGACGATGAAGAATATTAAATTTCGTCGATGCCAACAACTTGAAAGTATTTTACGACCAAAAATAATAATAATAATAATAATAATAATAATATAATAATAATAATAATAATAATAATAATAATAATAAATAATAATATAATAACAATAATAATAATAATAATAATAATAATACAATAATAATAATAATAATAATAATAAAAATAATAATAATAATAATAATAATAATAATAAATAAATTATTAATTGTGATGACTAATTAAAAAAGACAACAACAATGATGAAAAAAAAAGATCAAAACACCTCACGAGTTACATACACAATCTCACATTTAATTAAGCCAGATGAAAACTACTGTACGTACTACCCAATCAGCTCGTGCCATGGGCGTGTCGTGTGTAATAATACCAGTAATAGCATCGAAATAATTACCTTATTATTGGGCGATGCAAGCTGTGGGACCAGTGCTGGCGCAGAGAGTGCGTACAACTTTACAAGGTATAGATAGAATGCGTTGACGCCACGCTTCTCTTTATTCATATCTCGATAAGACTAAGATGACCCTTGACTTGCCAAAAGGAATAGAGGAGGAGGATGAGGAGGAGGAGGAGAGAGGAGGAGAGGAGGAGGAAAAACCCAACAACTACAGCAAGAGAAGAAGGAGGAGGAGGGAGGGAGGAGGAGAAGGAGGGCATCAATGGAAAGAGTAGAACTTGATGACGAGTAGCGGCAAAATAAATCATTTCCAGGAAGATAAACAAGGAGGACCCATTAATGTTCACGTTTGTGTCATTAAAGAACAAAAAAAAACAACATTTTAAACGTTAAAATTCAGGGCCTGAGAGAGAGAGAGAGAGAGAGAGAGAGGAGAAGAGAGAGAGAGAGAGAGAGAGAGAGAGGGAGAGAGAGAGGAGAGAGAGAGAGAGAGAGAGAAGAGAGAGAGAGAGAGAGAGAGAGAGAGATATGCCGTGAAAATATGTCCATGCACAAATTTAAAAAAATGAAGTCATAAAATAAACATTTATGATGGGAAGGTTGATATTTTACGCCAAAGAAAAACCGGTCTCCTTTAAAAAAAATTTTTTTTTAATTGTAAAAGGTGAAGGTAGAATTAAAAATTCCCATCGTAAAGGGTTGCTGGTGTCGACGAGTTATTATTGTCTTCAAGTCGGGATGAGGTTTCACCTAGGACATCAAAGTAACTCTGGGTTACACCCTATTTAACAGGTTTTCTTTAATGAATCATGATTTAGAAAAGGTTAAAAAGCAGGCAACAGACTAGAATAAGAACAAAGCTTTATATAGTTAAGAGCAATGATCAATATAACACATGAAGTCACTTTTGATCAAGTGATAAGAACGGAATTGTTGAGTAATTATCAGTTGTATTTAGTATGCTCGCTTTAAAAGGATTGATATGGATGTTTCGGCTTAAAAACCTTCATCAGCAAATATTTCTCTCGACACACGCACATATAAACATACATACATACAAATAAACATACATACAAACATACATACATACATCCATCCATCCATCCATACATATATACATCCATCCATCCATACATACATCCATCCATCCATCCGTCCATACATACATACTATATACATCCATCCATACATACATACATAATACATACATTCATCCATCCATCCATCCATCCATCTATACATACATACATACATACATACATACATACAAATAGACACGCATCATCGTTTTATTAATAGTACTTAATGACAGTATTTCATTCTTTAAAAGTTTCTCGATTAAACCTATTATCACGAGGATGAACCCGTATTAAACTAAGCGATAAATATTGAATGAAGCCCGAAATCATCTCTTAAACTCAGCAGTCCTTGTTTGGTTACCGATTCAAAAGAGCATTTGTCGGTTGGTTTGGTTTCGTTTAGCTTTAAAAGTCAAATGGTTTTTTACGTCACCTTTTAGTCACACCTACCGACGCTTAAGAAAAGGAAAAACGATAGAAACACAAAACTCTCTCTCTCTCTCTCCTCTCTCTCCCCTCTCTCTCTCTCTCTCTCTCTCTCTCTCTCTCTCTCTCTCTCTCTCTCTCTCACAAGACAGATTTAGAATTGATCCAAAGAAAAAGGCACATAAAGGAGCCGTAAGTAATGAAGTAATCATTCAGATTTGTGCGAGGGAAGAAAATTGTGATGTCAACCCCCCCCCCCCCCCCCCCAAAAAAAAAAAAAAAAACAAAAAAAAAAACAACAAAAAAAAAAACACTGGTTCCTTTATTATTGGAAGAGTAAAACCACTCTTCCGAAGGACTGAATACATAACTTGTGTAATTCATCTTCTGGTGTCAGAGTGATGGTATGTTATTTTCTAGTCTAAATATATACTGGTCGTCAATAAAAATCACCCAAATCATCGCTGTTTTACGTCCCGCAATCCGAAGAATCTGCCTATACATCTTGCTACCGAAATAGTTATACCACCTTTAAGTAACCTATTCATTATTAGTCCTCCGAAGGACTGGTTACATACACACTCCAAAGGATTTAGGAACCAAAAGAGTAACGGCGCCTTTGATGCCACGACTTTTCTTCCTTATACTCAATCTTACTCGTCTCTCTCTCTCTCTCTCTCTCTCTCTCTCTCTCTCTCTCTCTCTCTCTCTCACACACCCCCCCCCCCCCCCCACACACACACACGACAGATTTGGAATTGATCAGAGCGCCTGCAATATTCGGAAAGTCACATAAAGGGGGCAAGTTGAAAAAAAGTAATTAATTTACCAATCTGACTTTTACAAGGAAACCCAGTCTTACTCAGAATACATCCCCCCCCCCAATCTCTCTCTCTCTCTCTCTCTCTCTCTCTCTCGCTCTCTCTCTCTCATACACACACGTATAGAACACATTTTTAATTGCACAATAAGCACCACGCGAGATATTTATGTTAAATTTTCATCAAGATTATCAACAAAATTGGGAAATACCAACTGGCAGGTAAAGAGAAAATATAACAATCAACGAATAAAAAGAAAGAAAAATATGATAAAACGACTGCTACAAAAATTTTTTGTTATATAACAAAGAGAATGGACTGATTTTACAGGGGGTGGGGGGTACATTACATGGAGACTTCCCCGCGACAAAAAACTCTCCTCTCTGCTCTAGATGTGCATGGACAAAATCATATATATACACACACACACAAGTATACACACACACAGTTGCTCTCTCCATCCCCTCAAACACACACACACACACGCGTGCAAACATACAAGAGATGTTCTTTGGCTTTGTCAGAGAGTGGACAATCAATAATTATTGATGATCAAGGACGGACGTTTTGATAACACAATCACACACACGATGCCTTTAACACACAAACATACCCATAGGTTAAGAGAGTGGTCTCCCAATATAATGTATGAGCAAGGACGTTTGTGATAACTTTACATCCACTCCAAATTCAGTCATAAAAATGTCCTTTGAGGACTCTAGTACGGTTAAGTAGGTGACACTATACTATAAGAAAACACAAGGGACGAGAATTCACAGTCAAATGAAGGCCACTGACTTTTGGATGAACGAGCATCTTTCAAGATCAATCATAATTGACAATATGGGTCAAAAGGTGTATCTATTTATTGCAGTTAATATATTTAAAATATCATCTATTACAGCAAACTGCATCTCATTATGCAAGATAAATTGAGATGCTGAATTTGTGTCAAAGGCTTTATCAAAATGTTTCGAGTCAAAGGCGAAATTGGCTCATTCTGAAGAACTGAACCTTACAAATTGCGATTCACAAGGGTCAAATAAATTATTCATTCTGTCAAACTAACCTGAAGTAAGTGACTCGATCAAGACTTTAACCAACATGACTGACTCAAATTGAGAAATTACGGAGCAGACACTGGTGACAGATAAAGGTCTGAAAAAGAGTGTAATAAACACATTGTAATGGTAGACCGGTAATCAGAAGGTCTCAGTTTGATCCCCAGTCGAGAAAGACTGATTTTTTGGGATGTCTTTTCTTTCCATCTTGCTTTATCTGGCACTGTTTCATACACTCTTTTTCAGATCTTTATATTAGAGACTCAATGAGCAGGACATAATTTGGTTGAACATTCCAGGTCATATTATGTATAACATGACTCAGTCCAAAAATACATAAGGGTCATCTTGTCTGAATTAAACATTAAAAAAACAAAACAAACAAACAAACAAAAAAAAAACAAAAAACCCAAACAAACAAAGGAACAGAAAAAAAAAAAACGAACCAGAGCAGAAACTGAATTTTAGAAATTCACGTTTCCAGTCATTCTGGATTGTTCCTTTTGATAAATTTGGAACAAGTACGCTAAATTTGACATCCTTTATCACTATCCTACCTCAATTTCAGTACTATCCACTTGAATACAAAAAGGCTGTTGAGGTTTCTCTGACTGTTGAAAAATACATTCTCCAAGTGTAGAATACCCTAGAGGACAGAGAAGATTTTTGATTATCCACACAAATTCTTGCAAAGAGCAAAGAACAACGAAAGAAGAAAAATTTGTTCAACTCCTTTTTAAAAAAAATCCTTTACATTATAGGTCAATCTACTATACTATAGTCCAACACTGGATCATATCATTATAACATAGAAAACTGTGACAGGTGTACAACTCGACTTTGGTAAAAAAGGCAAGGTCTATGGTTATAACCAGATTTATGATTGAAGAGATTATTTACTAAAGGATTAATGAATTCTTAACATAATGCTTTATATGCTGGCTTAAAAAGATAAAAAGTAAAGAAAGTTAATCAACAGATTCTAGTAGTAGTCCTTCAGAGCCATCCGGCCCATGGAGCCAGAGTTTAATCCCGGTTTCTATAGCGTGAAACGGACAATAGAAATTGCTTGCTATCCTTTGGATAGGACGCTAGTCTATCGCAAAGTACTTTCCACCTAATCTAACAACTCAGCTACCCATTCACTGCTGGTGGACAAGTGGGGGTAGTCAGAAAAGAATCCCGACTGCATCTGGGATTGATCACGGCCCCCTTGTGGTGAAGCGAGTGTTCCGCCAACTGAGCCATCAAGACCCTTCAATCAATAGATTACCACACCATGTTAATGTGCTTTACTCACATTGACACATATCTGTAACAAATGAAATGGAACTAGCGCCAAGTTGAATATCAGCTCATGAGAATAATCAACTCTTAAACATTTGAGACTCAGAGCCTCAAAATGTATTATTATGTTGGGGAAAACTATTGAATTCATTAGTGATAATATGTAAGTACGATTAATTTCTATGCAATATTTGGGAGAACACAATGTCTTTAACTGCAAAAGTTTGTATTTCTGATCATTTGAACTTTATTATTTTTTTAATGCCCGTCAGTGGAGCTGTGAGTCATTTTTGTCAGTGCTCCCTTTTGAAGAACTTCTACAACTTTTAACGATACCTATTTTTCTTTATTTTGAATAGAGGCAACCCCTCTCAACATATATAAAAGACCCCTTATTCAGTTTTTGCTAACAACAATCAGAAATCAAATCAAAATTATCATTTTAAGTCATGAGCAATATTGATGCTCCAAAGTGCTATTTTCTGAAACTTACTTTGGGTGAATATTGAAGAAATCTCGTCTATCATATTCCTTTTCTCATTGGGTTCATAGTAAAGTAGGAATCCATCTTTTTCAATGAAAAATCTGAAGAAAAAATGAGAGAAAAAAAAGTAAAGAAAATAGAAAAAATATTGT
>NW_027625350.1:0-7127 GCF_034508935.2 Berghia stephanieae
CCTTCCCCTTCCCTCCTCTCTCTTTCTCTCCCTTTTTCCCCCTCCTCATTTCCTCTGGTATACTTTTAATTATAATAATAAAGAAATTATGCTACAGTCATTTAATATAGCAATGTCAATATTTCCAACTAACGAGTAATGCAAAAATTTTTTATTCGTTGTGAAAATCACATTAAAATTGGGCGGACTAAGACTTGGTAAGAAAATTGCTCATTTTTTTGCCGTTCCTTTGACCATTTTTAATTTTTGGAAAAACACATTTTAAAAATTTGCCCGAAAACCTTTTTCTTCAAATATCGATCGATTTAAATGACCCCTAGTCTTGGAAAAAACCCAAAATGGAATTTCCCCGAGGCCAAGGTTTGAGAGATTTTTACCAAACGAATAAAATTTAAACGATCGATTTTGCGGACGATTTTTCTGGCCAATTTTTTAAAATACGGTTTTTTTCCAGGGGACACAGTGAACATACTTCTTATCCCGTACCCCACATTTCCCAAAACACATAAGTCGTTGTTGAAAACCAATAAATAACTTTCATTGATTTTGATTTTTTAACCCCAAACTTTTTTCATAATTGAAAATAGATTGAGACAATTAGTCTTAGCACTGGCTTTATTCAATAAAACTATGCAGATCAATGATTAAAAAATCTAACATAATATATTAGCGGGTTGATAACTAAAAAAAAAATGGCTTGTTTAATATTTGAGTTTATTTTTTTTAGCTTTTTATATAGCGCAATATTCCCAAACTGCTAAAAGCGCTAATAAAGGCCCCTCCAACAGCCTCGAACAAAAAGAACAGGCATAAAAGCCTTTGGGGCGATAAACAATTTGTTTCCGAATAACAACGCTGAAAAGGGCCCGGGGACTCATTTTACACCTGAGTAGGTAAGAATGGAGTAAAGAATCTTTTCCGACCCAAAAACCCGGGGGAGGCCGAACCCAAAGGGCCTCCGAAAGCGGTGTCATACCCCAAGACCACAAAGCCAACAATTTTAGTTACAATATCTTGCTTGGTTTGGAGCATTTTGACACGCAACGAGTCGATAAAATTTTTTGGGTGGTTAACTTAGTTTAAATTTGCATTAAATGTGCGGGCCCTGGCTAGGGGAATGAAAACCGCTTTTGGATCGGAACCTGGTTCGGCCTCGCTCGGCCATAGTTTAGTCCTTGAAAAACTCTTTTCTAAAAACTCCACCTTACCAGGCGACAATTCGTTTCTGTCCGAAAAAGTGTAATAAAACCAACACCCGCGACTTTTTCCCATCCTACATGTTTAGTTTGCGGCCGGGACCTCTTTTAAACGCTTTGACGCGTTTAGTGGAATGATATTGATCTGTAAAAAGTCAAATCTTTTTAAAAGTTTAATTTTAAAAACACGAAAAATATAGTTTTTTAAATTGGCGCTTTAAATTGTGTTTTACTTTACAAACACTAGGGAAAATTAACAGTCATACCCAAATATCGACATTGGGGGTTTTTAAAACCGTCATGACTGACTTTTTTAATACTTTTTTGGGACAAAGAGGAGATAAATTTGGGAAAATTTATTTTTTTTTGTTTTTTTTTTTTTTTTTTTTTTCTTTTTTTGAAAAATTGCTTTTTTTTCCCTCCGAAAAACCAAAAAAAAAAGAAACTTTTATAATTTTTGTTATATTGACGCAGTTATTTTGTGGGTTTTTTCTTTTAAAATGAAAAACAACAATAAAAGACCCCACACAAGAACTCCCAGTAGTGTCTTTTCATTTGAATTTTTTTTTTTTTGTACCTTGGAAAAATTTTTTTACCTGTTTTAAAAATCCCCTACTCCCGGAAGACCCCGATTTAGAAATTTTAGTCAGAAAACTCGTGATTTCAAATATCATCAATAAAATACCCCACTTGGCTAAAACTCTCAACCTCGTGGGATCCCATGTTTGAGTATTTTGCTAAGAATTTTTTGAAGAACGAGTTTTTGAGCCACATTAAAAACATGTTTTTTTTCTCAGAGTACGGCTTTTAAAGGGTTTAAAAAACGGGTGTCATTCAATTCGGCTTTAAAGTTTGTTCAAAATTTTTTTTAAGTACCATTTTTACCAAGGGACACCAATACTGTTTCCCATTAAACGACAATCATCCATGTTAAAACGGATATAAAAAAAGTACTCTGAATTAGGACTGGATTGTTGCAACAAACTCATTTAAATTTAAAAAAAACAGAGGTTTGAAAATTTACAAGACGGGGCCTCGGGACCTTTCCCCGTTTAAACCTGAATTTTTCTGATTGGGAATTCCCATAAAAAAAAAGAACCTTGAAAAACTTAGGATTTTTTATCGAATACCAAATTAAACATGCTGCCCATGTCACTAAGAACTAGACCCGCAATCTTTCCCTTTAGATCTTTTGGGTGCTTTTTAGAAGGCTTTGATTTTGGAACTACTAAACTTCTTGTGGCTCTTCGATTTTTACCCCCCCCTTTGTTTTATTGCAATAGCTTGCTCTAGGGTTGTATAAAAATGTCATTATCGACTCCAAAGTACGAACCAAAGCACTCGTTTGGGTAACTTATTTAAAAAGCGCGACATAAAAACACCGATTTTGGAGGACCTAAAATGCTACCTGAAAAAGTTTAGGTTTGAATTTAAAATACTCACCCATTTTTTTAAAATTGTTTTAAACAATTTCCGCCCTGTTTCCCTTTCGGAACTTATCCACCTTTAAGAACCCAGTCGAAATTAAATCTGTAATTTTTAAATATCCTAAGGGAAACCCCCCAAAATGTTAGTTTTTCAGAGAATCCTTTGACCACCATGCCCCCCCCCCAAGTGGAAAAAAACCCCTCAAAATTGAAACTAAAAATATGAAAAACCACTAAACTTTAAAAACGGTTTAAAAAAAAGACTTTTCTGTAGGGGTATAATTTGGACTCTTATATGATTTTTTTAAAATATTTTTGTTTTTTCTTGAATTTTTGTGGTTTTAAATGCCATTTTTATATTTGATATCAACATGATGGTTTGATTAAAGCGCCATAGCAATTCCAAATTGGAAAAGGGGCTATAATTTTATATATTAAAATTCTTTAAGTGTTCAATGTTCCACATAAATTAGTGTAACCGTTGAAAAATAGCCATTGACAAAAATCTTACTTTTTTTCTTTTTATTCACAGCATGGGAAAAAAAAACAAAACGTTTTTTTCTGGATGGAAAGTAAAAGAAAAGAACGACATTTCAGAAAACTACTCAAAAAGTCTAAAAAAAAAGTGTTTATTCCCTGATGATTTATTCATGATTGGAGTTTTTTTTTTATGGGGAAAACCTTTACAAAAGTGGTGCCTTTGAAAAGTTTTGGGGTCCAGTGATTTTGAACAGGGGTTTAACCCCAGGGTTCTGGTGAACGAATCGTTACGAACATTTCTTACCCGCCCATGCCACAGTAGGGAAAACCACAAACGCGGGGTGCAAAAATGTAAATCGAATGGGTGACCAGGAATTAACTCTTTAAAATCATGATACGGATAAGGGAAAAGCCCTGGCCCAAATTAATCCCCCTTGCCGGTTGGGAAAGCTTAAAATTAAAGTGCCTTTCAGAGACCGGCGGGTTATATAATTCAAAACACCCTTTTTAAAAAGAGTGTTGTGTATTGAAAAAAAAATAAAAAAGGGGAATGCCGAACACTGTCTTTTTTTACATCCCTATTCACGGGCCATAAAATCCTAATTTTTAAAGATATAACCACAAGATGAATTTTTTTGAAAAACTTGAATTTTTTTTGCCATTTTAACGATAACACAACCCCCCATGACGCCGTTCATCTCGAAAATATAGTCCAGGAGGACAAAAGTTTACCCGAAGATAAACTGGGGGTTTTATTTTTAGGATAAATATGTTCATTTTTGCCACCGCCTCACATTATTTTTACTTCATACCCTCGTCAAGGGTGAAGAAAAATTGCGACGAGGGGGGGTTATGCCCTTTTCGGTGGTGGTTTGGGGGGTGGGGTTTGGGGAGAAAAGAAAAAATCACGATAAACAAAAACATGTAAAACGAAAACAAGATATTTTTAAATGATTATAGAAAAGTAGAAAATCCAAGCCCAAAAAGGCCCTACTCCGTACGTTTGGGTTTAACCAAACACATACACCAAAAGAAGACTTTCTAAAAAAAGACTCTGATACGCGACAATCCCAGAAACCCATCCCGCTCAAGTACAGAAGAAGGGGGGGCTGTACTCTTCCATCCTGGGAATATCTACATGTTCTTTGCTTTGGCTATCGCCCTGCGATGAATTTTTTTCTTTCCCGGCTTAGTTTATTACTGAAAAATTAAAATATCTGAAGATTTTCTAGCAACTTTTTGCACCCGGGGGCTCTGCAACCAGAACTTTTTACCATCTCATGGAGCTTTTTATTCCAAAACCATGTGGGGGCATAGTAAAAAATTGGGTTGGCTGTGTTTAATATTTTATTTGTTATTGGCAGTGTGCATTTTTTAGTAAAGAATGTTAATTTTTGACTTGGGGGCCGTATTTAGGATGTACCTTCTACGTGTATCGCTGCTAAATTTTGAGGGGTTTTTTTCCCGATGACCTCATTGAATGGGGGAGGCGTTTATTCCTTTTTTGTGTTATATATCATTTTTATTTATGAAATTTTAACCAAAATTTGGAAATGAAAAACAAACTTTGCTGAAAAAAAATGCAGAGACTGGCAATAAAACAACAGCAGCGACAAAAACCTTGAATGACGGAAGCATAATTTGGAAAAAGATTGTACATTTTTCAAGCCTTTTAACCGGAAAAAATGTTTTAATTTGTGATTTTCTCTGGGGGTTTTTTTTTGTTTCAAAATTGAAAACTGAAATTACATTTTTTATCGACTCCTAAACGCTTTTTTTTGCTGTGTAAAACATAGACTAAAAGTGCAATATGGGAAAATTTTAAGTAACCTTTTTGGTTTTTTTAACCTACTAACCGAAACAAGCAAAACCCAAATTTTACCTTTACAAAACCAAAAATTGTGAAAAAAAACAAAGCAAATATATATATTTTTGGGGAATTTCAAAAAAACCAATGTCTTGTAATTTTAAATGTCTACAATAAATCAATCGAAAAAAACCCAATCGTCCCCTATTCTAAATTTTTTATGTTTCATTTTTTTTTTTGTTTCCTTTTCTTGGGGCTTGACAAGTCTTATGATCTACAACTTGACTGGGGATCTAAAAATTTTTAAAAATTTTTTTTAACCATTCTTTATTCGAATATTAATAATTTCATTTCCATTCTTTAAAAACTCATTTATTAACTTATTCCCCCGCCAGTCAGGATCAATTTTTCCCCTTTTTCAAATTTTCCATCAACAATTTTTGTGTGTTGTTTATTGTGCGTGCGTGTTGTGTGTGAATTTGTGAGTGTGGGGTTAAAACGCAAAAATTAAAAAACAGAAATAACATCCCCAACCTTATATAATTACTTTGTCAAATCCCCAGATTTTAAAAAATTTTTTAATTTGTTTCACCCAAAGGGGTTTCGTAAATGGTTTTCAAAACATTGGACGTAAATTGATTGCGATAAAATTCCTGTCCCTTTCAAAGTGAAAAATGAATTTAAAAAAGTTTTAAAAAACTTAAACCCTTTACTATAATCCTATGGGTTTTAATTTTGTTTACAGGCAAAATAATTACAAATACCATACAACACAAAAAGAAAGCAATTCCCTTAAATTTTATTTGAAAATCAAACAACTAATATAAACCATGAAAATAATACATATATAATATATAATATAAATAAATTATATTAAATATATATATATAAAAATATATATAAAAATAATATAAATTATTGAAAATAATTTATTATAAAGAAAATTTCGACATCCTTTTTCTTCTTTTAAAAAGTCAGCATTAAATAGGGGAAATATCTAAACGTTCCTCAAAGGCTTTACAATGATTCACCAAAACCCAAAAAAAAACACTAAAATTAGGGCAACATCACCTCTCATGCGATATTACATTTTGTTTTTCCGGAAGATTTCACTGTTCACGGCCCCGGTACTCATTTCACCAATAGGGTGAGAAAAAGTGATAAAGACCTTTTACAAGACTTAACTCTGCGCGGCCCAGAGCGGATTCAACACTGGCCCCCGGTCATACAACAAACCACATAGCCGAACCTAACCCAGAAAACTATTTCAAAACTGAAAAAACTAAACTGCAATATATGTTTTATAAAAATTACTCCCCTTTTTTTTAAAATATAGATCGATACCACGTCCTTCCCAAAGGCAGCAAAAATTGATATTCCCGTTTTTCCACGATACAACCGTTTAAACTGCGGTCCAACCCCAGAGTCTTAAATTTATCTCGCATTTGACTCTTTTTCAAACGTTAAGGGGTCTTTTTAATTTGTTCGAAAAAAGCAAAAAATTTTTGGCACAAATTTAAAAAAAAATTTAAAGTTTTAATCAAGGGGGCCCCCGATACCATTTGTTAGAGCACTCGCTTCACACGAAAAGAGACCAAAAAACGATCCCGAGTGCATCTAGATATTTTTATGACCCCTTGTCCGCCTACATTAAGGTAGCTGATCTATTAATTTTTTTGAAAATCCTTTTCGAAGCCCAGAGTCCTATCCAAAGATTACAAGCAATTGCATTGTCCTTTCACGCTATAAACCGGATGAACCAAATCATTTGGTCCCAATGCCTAAGGAATACTTTTTTAAAAAAATTTAAACAGAGTGTAACACACTGGACATTAAGGAAAACGAATTTTTTCCCTGCTTCAGATAAAAGAAACCGACGGTTTGTTGATGAATCGGTGACTAAGTTGGCTTTTGGTTTTTTTTCTTTAACTTCCGATCTCGATTCAATCATTTTTATTAAAAACAAAGAAAATCAAAACCTTTAAATTTTTAACGTCATCCCAACGGCAAAAAATTTTTCAAGTCTGATCACCAAGACAGGTGGGCTTTATAATCAATGTAAAAAATTAAACACTATTGTAATGGGCAATATTTCCCTTTTTTTTGAGATTATTCCAAACAACAAATTATTCCATAAAGGACACCGAAAGCATCCTAAACACAAAAACTCGGGGGGGGTAACTTGGGGCCGACGCCCCCTGACACTAACGTAACTCT
>NW_027625351.1:0-2500 GCF_034508935.2 Berghia stephanieae
GATGGAGAATGAGGACACCCAGTGGGGGCATTGTGACTGTTACAGAGTGCATTGGTCATAGAGTCCCAGCCATAGCAATCTAGAGACGTGCAGTTCGAGCGACCGTGGCCAAAAAAATCTGGAAGGCCCATGGTTTTTTTGAACTGGGGGAAGGGGCGAGAGTTGAGTTACCTCGGTTACCTGCATGATATGGCATTAATTACATTACTCAAACACGCTCGCACGCATACCAAAGCACTAGAGTTTTAAGACTAAAACGCACACGCATACCACACACACACACACACACACACTTAGCATCAAGTAGTGCCATATGTCACACTTTTAAGAATTCAGTCTTGCTTGTACATATTGACCACTTGTAGTTGTGAATCGCCCTTATTCTGTTGTTCATTTTCATGGAGTGACCATTAAGTTTTGTTGTAGTTGTGAATTGCCGTTGTTTATTGCTCATTTTCCCTGTACAATGGATTCGGCAATGCATTTTAAGCAAATAATAAACAATTTATCATTATTTTTTAAAATCAATAATAGCCGAAAATGCCTCGAAAATGTTCTGTTTTGATTGCACTTCAAATTATAGACATGGCGAAAAGACAACTGTATATAAATTTCCTTCGGATCCAATTGAGAGACAAATATGGATTAATGCACTGCCAAATAAAATCGATTCGAGTGATGTTACAGACTATATGGGTATCTGTGCCAATCATTGGCATCATGATGCTCCTATAAGACGGAAATCAAGGTATCCTTCACCTGCTATTCCTCCAAATAAATGGCCAAATACAATACCCCCTTCTTGTTTGCGAAAAACAGCACCATCTCGTCAGACATTAAATTCGATAAGTGAATTTAGAGACAGGCGTCAAGATATTGATGAGTTATCAATTTTTCTTAAGAAAGATTTACTTGAAATTACAGAAAATGAGTTGGGAAAGACCTTTAAAGATTGTTTTGTTCAAGAGATTTCCTCTCATGGTGTTGTTGGACTTTCTTCAGATTCTGAGTTTAGTCTTCATAGTCGTGCTCGGATCGGTATGGTCCACTCATTTAGTATCTACTTTACAGTTAAAGAGGTGAGCGATGATCACAGCATCAGTTCAATTCAATATGAGAGTTTCTTTGGAATTAAACAAAGCCAACACCAGACTTTCTCAGATGGAACCTTAAAGCGTTGGAGTGAACTTACAGAAATACTTCGATTCTACACACTGGACTCCCAACTAGAAGGTGAGTTAACCTACTATTTTAATGTTTAAATGCGTTAGCGTCATGTTTTATTATCAACGTGAACATAATAATAATAATAATAATAATAATAATAATAATAATAATAATAATAATAATAATAATAATAAGAAGAAGAAGAAGAAGAAGAAGAAGAAGAAGAAGAAGGGAGAGGAGGAGTTGGAGGAGGAGGAGGACGACGACGACGGGGACGATGATGATAATAATAATAATAATATTAATAATAATAATAATAATAATAATAATAATAATAATAATAATAATAATAATAATAATAATAATAATAATAATAGATGTTGTTGTTGTTGATGATGATGAATGATGATGATGATGATGATGATGATGATGATGATGATGATTGATGATGATGATGATGATGATGATGATAAGAAGAAACTATTACCCTTGTTGTGTTGCTGTTGTTTTTGATTCGTTATAGATTCACGAAATTAAAATTTTGAAATGCATTGTAAAAATAAAATTCATTGTTTCCAATCATGTATCGTCTATTTCATTATCTTCTACTTTTTTTTTTTCATTGCAGATGAAGAAAATGAATCCTCAATAGAGAAGTCTAAGGCTATCCAGAAATTTATAGAACGCCAGATTCAGCTCCTGAATGCTCAGAAAAATCAACGGATTTACTGTCCAGATGATTTAATTCTTGCTTTTTCGTGGTACACGAGGTCAAGAGTGCTATATTCTTCTTTACGTGGTCACCTTTATCTCCCTTCTGTCCACCCTAGGAAAAATTACACGACAAACCAAAAATGTAGCAGATTTCACCATCTATTCTAAATTTTTCCAACAGCAGGAACTACGAAGCAGAGCGTGTGTTGTGCCAAACTCTGAGTTAACAGAGTATTTTAATTCTAGGGACAGGGATGGTTTATCTTCACCATGCGAGTTTGTTTTAGAATTTCACTCCTTTCATATTGTTTCTTTGTTAACAATAAATCAAAAATATGTAGGGCAAGATTAGCCGTAATTCTTGGCAATTTTGCAGAGACATTTGCAATCGATGTGTGTGTTCCTGTAAAGGCCTGTCCCAATATATTTATGAAGAGATTTTCAATTTTCAATTCGAAGAAGCAGTCGGATAAAGGAAGATGAACAAACTGAGGTCACAGTAATTGTTATATCAGCTCTATTTCTTTGTGGATATCAATTTATCATCCTCATTATCATCATCATCATCATCATCATCATCATCATCATCATCATCATTATCATCACATCATCATCATCA
>NW_027625352.1:0-7119 GCF_034508935.2 Berghia stephanieae
ATCCAACATACCCAGCTACTCAATCACTGCTGGATTGACAGATGGGCCAGAAATTTGTTCGACTTGACCAGGATTTAAAACTTGATTGTGTTTTGAGTTGAGTGCTCTGTTGAGACTCATATTTCTATAATCAGGTTATATTAAAATGCTTATTTCTTTATTTCAAAGTTTATTTTGGGACTTGAATTTTAAATACAATGACAGTTGCATTAAAAAAACAAACTATGTAATCTTATTGCAATGTTAATGTTAGGTAATCTTTTGTTGGTATCTCGGTAGATACAAAAAAAGTGATTATTTCAGCGTATTGTTCTTTATCTTATCTCCTCTGTGTGTGTGTGTGTGTGTGTGTGTGTGTGTGTGTGTGTGTGTGTGTGTGTATTTAGTTAATCATTGTACAATGTAGTCATTTTAACTATGAGTTATTAAGATATCATTCGTTTCCTGCTTTAAGTATGACTTCCAGTGTGAAAACTTTGATTCTTGGTCCCTATTGTAATATTAACCATAGCCATTGTTGTTGTCTCTCTACCCTCCAACCAACCCCCTCTCCCCGCCACCTCATGGGAATTTGCCCATCTAAACTCAATAAAAATTGTCTGCATATACGATTCCATATCAAGATTTATAATACTTTATAAAACATACACTTTTATCCTTTTTTTCTTAGTTATCAGCAGTTTTTTGTTTTTATTTTGATCAGTGAGATTTAATTCAACCACCCGATTGTATGGTTTATTTTAGATACAATACATTTGATCATTCTCTCATTTGTTTTAATTTTTTTTCTTCGTCCTCTTCTCTTCCATAAGTCTATGTATTTCAATTTGAACCAATTTGATATAGATAAATATGACGTCAAAGATCATTTGTCTAAAATTGAGTTTCTCTTTTATGGTTAATCCTTGGATGTGTTTCAGCCTCAGACATTTAGGTATATATTTGCTCCGATTAAATTGAGCTTTGACCGGTAACGATTATATGAGCTTTGAATCAAGGTTAAATGTGTGGTGAAAATATATTGATCGTCTTACAAGAACATTGAATGAATGGTGTTTGAAATTTTCTTGAGCTATGTGAATTATCATTGACTCCATTTTTTTAATGTAGTCTTTTTATTTTATTTTTTTATTTTCAGATATTTTTGATTTATAAATAGTAATACTGAAATATTACGTATTGTTGATTTCTTCCTTTTCACTATTATAAAAGGACTTATTCATTTCCACTGACGCATAATGTAATTAACACACGTTTTCTGTATATTTTAAATTCTTGACATGCTCACATTTTGTTGTTATTGCAGGAGTCATAAAATCTGTTGAATACAAATTTTGCTGCTCGAAGCTCAAAGAAATAAATACCAATATTCAGATGGAATGGAAGCTTCCATTTAATGAACAAAGACAAATAATGGGAACGTTTTGGGTTTTCCCCTTTGTCAAAAAACAACAACAAAAACACGATGTATGAAATGCTAAAGACAAATGATTCATCTTTATTGTTTCATTCATTGTATTTGTTGATAAACGGGAAACCCAAAATGTCCACATTGTTTCCGTTGATCGAATTAAAGCTTCCATTCCATTTGACTGTTGCTATTTAAAATCTGTTTCATAACTTTGAAGGCTTTTGCATTGCGTGACATGATACGCCCAAATAGCTGTTTAAACAATGAGTTAATTTTCTTTTTTTCTTGCTTGAATTGATAATGAATAATACAATGTTTCATTATTTGTGTGTCATTTTATTTTTAAATCCTACAAATTATTATTATTTTTTTTTTCCTACTACTTTATAGATTCCATGTGATAAGAACCACTCTGTGCTACTGTAATAATAGCTAGGTCAAAATGACCTGCTCAATTCCATACAGTACGGTTGAAAACCTTTTGCTTTTGAAGCAAAACCATATCACCATTGATTAAATCAATCACCAATTAGAAAAAAACCAAACGAAATAGATAAATCTACCGACCAACTCGCAACAATAGAGCTTTGCGCTTATCCACCATCATCCACAACAATTTTTTTTCCACTTTTTAAAAATACTCATCCAACTATTTTTGGTTTTCCAGTTTGCTGGCAGCCTGGTTTTGGATCTGAATGAAGACCCAGGCATTGTAGTTGACTCGTGTATGGCCGATGACCGGAGACACACCTTTCAAATCATTGCCCCACACTCTAAAAAGTAATTGTTCCGTATTTGGTAATTATGTAACTGCCTCAGAGATTGAAGGAAGTTGAATCTTTGACTTGATTAACTCTTTCAGTACCATTGGTCGCACTGTGTAGCCAGCAGAATCTGTTCTACTGGTCAATGGCTGCACAATGCGGCCAGTCTTGAAAGGCAAAAACAATAATGTAATCCAATCCTACTTTCTACAAGAGTACTATAAATCGAACCAATGGTATCATTTCCTTCATCAGAACATTCAATTGGCCCTAGGATGGTAGTTTAATTGAGATTTTGCGCTGAATTTGAATGTCTCTTTGTCTTAGCTTGTCAGTCTCATGCTGCCTCAATCGGGTGTCAGCCATTTTGTGACGGAAATGTGATTACAGCCTCAGCGCTGAAAGAGTTAAAACAGCAGCTTAGGACATTTTTCTTTACATTTGATACCTCCCCCCCTCCCCATATTTTGACATTTCTTTCATTTTTATTTTTTTAAGCCAATGTATCATATGATTGTTATTCACTCAATCATGTAAATCGCCTAGAGCCCAATCTAATAGGAAACCCAACTGTGGGCCACTTTTATCATCATTTTTATTATAATATTCCTTCCACAAAATGGATTTTTTTTTTACCTTGGATAAAGATAAAACTGTTGTTTAAAAGATCTTATTTGGTTTTCAACTGAATAATAACAGGAATCTGATATTTTAAGTCATATCTAATTTTTTTTTTTTTTATCTAGAAACTTAATTACTGTATGTTAGTGTTAGTAAATTCCAGTTAAAGAAATGAGTTATTATTGAAGGTTGTTTTTTTTTTTTACAGCAATTGATTGTTTTACAACTGTTTCCTCTTTATTTTCTTGTCACCTTAGAACCATTGTTTTACAAGCAGAGAACTATAGAGATAGGGATGAGGTAAGTGTTAATTGTAACAGTTTCATATAAATTATCTTTTACTTTTCAAACTTGGCAAGTTGTAAAGTGCGTTACATTGTATGAATACCAATTATTTATAATATAGCAATAATAATAATAATAATAATAATAATAATAATAATAATAAATAATAATAATAATAATAATAATAATAATAATAATAATGATAATAATAATAATAGTACACATTTATACAGCGCTCATTCTCGTGTAAAACACAAGCTCTGGGCACTTTACAATATAAAATATCAATTTTGAGTGAAATAAAAACAAAAACATGCAATGCAATGAATTCATAGCCAAATCAAGGATTCATAGCGTCAATAAAAGCAAATACAGTAAAGATGTGTCTTGAGATTCTTTTTAAAGGTAGGTAAAGTAGTAATTATCATGTTTATAAAACAATTGTGATGAAGATTATGATGTAAATTGTGATAATGATATGATAATAATGAGAATAATAATAATAATATAATAATAATAATAATATAATAATAATAATAATAATAATAATAATAATAATAATAATAATAATATAATAATAATAATAATAATAATAATAATAATAATAATAATAATGATAATAATAATAATAGTACACATTTATACAGCGCTCATTCTCGTGTAAAACACAAGCTCTGGGCACTTTACAATATAAAATATCAATTTTGAGTGAAATAAAAACAAAAACATGCAATGCAATGAATTCATAGCCAAATCAAGGATTCATAGCGTCAATAAAAGCAAATACAGTAAAGATGTGTCTTGAGATTCTTTTTAAAGGTAAGTAAAGTAGTAATTATCATGTTTATAAAACAATTTTGATGAAGATTATGATGTAAATTGTGATAATGATATGATAATAATGGGAATAATAATAATAATATAATAATAATAATAATATAATAATAATAATAATAATAATAATAATAATAATAATAATAATAATAATAATAATAATAATAATAATAATAATAATAATGATAATAATAATAATAGTACACATTTATACAGCGCTCATTCTCGTGTAAAACACAAGCTCTGGGCACTTTACAATATAAAATATCAATTTTGAGTGAAATAAAAACAAAAACATGCAATGCAATGAATTCATAGCCAAATCAAGGATTCATAGCGTCAATAAAAGCAAATACAGTAAAGATGTGTCTTGAGATTCTTTTTAAAGGTAAGTAAAGTAGTAATTATCATGTTTATAAAACAATTTGATGAAGATTATGATGTAAATTGTGATAATGATATGATAATAATGGGAATAATAATAATAATATAATAATAATATAATAATAATAATAATAATAATAATGATAATAATAATAATAATAATAATAATAATAATAATAATAATAATAATAATAATAATAATAATAATAATAATAATAATAATAATAATAATAAATGATGATGAGGATGATGATGATGATGATGATGATGATGAGGATGATGATTAGTAGTAGTATTGCTAGTACTATTATAATTATTATTATTATCATCATTATCATCATCATTGATAAAACGTTCAATGGTTTATAAGAAAAGTGCCTCTTTATTTTATTTGGTTTTTACAAACATTATTGAATGGAATAAGATGTCCTTAGGACACTAAAATGTTATGTTACAACGTGGACTTGATTATATCTGCAGTGGATTGCCACGCTGAATAACATCATCAAAGATGGGGGTTACATCCGAGGCAAAAGCCCTTCCACACTCTCAGACTCCAGCAAGAAGAAGGTAACAGATATTAGTTGTCTATTTTTTATAAATGTAAATGTTGCTGCTCGAAGCTCGAAGAAATAAATAACAATGTAATGTGAAATTGAATGTATGATTCAATTTGATTAATATACGAAAACAGATGAAATGGATGTTTCAGGTTTCTCCTTTATCAACAAAACAGGATGATTTATCTTAACAACGCCACTACCACATTATCTCATTCATCTGTAGTGTTTCATTCATCCTGTTTTGTTGATAAAGGGGAAACCCGAAACATCCATTTTATCTGTTTTCGTTTAATAAATTGAAGCTTACATTCAATTTCACATTGTTATTTATATTTTATAAAACCAGTTCATGTCTGTCATTTGATTTGAACGTTACTTTTGGCTGGTTGTACCAGCTGTCCCCGATCTGAACCAACCACCACCACCATCCAAATTATCACCATCATCATCATCATCGTCACCGCCTTCATCATCGTCATCATCATCATCATCACCATAACCATCATCATAGTCACCACCTTCACCGTCATCATAATCATCATCGTCATCATCATCATCATCATCATCATCATCATCATCATCATCATCATCATCATCACCGCCTTCACCATCATCTTAATCATTGTCATCATCATCATTATCATCAACTTATATATTTGTGTGGCTGGCTGAGAAAACCAAGACAGATGCGCAAATTTCATAAATTGAGTTATTCATGCAGTGGTGTAGACATATTTCTGATCATTGACCACTTTAAATTTTCTTACTATTTCTATTAGAACCCAAGACATTACTTTTTTTCTGAATAAATTTGTTGCTATGGGAAACACTTTGTCTTCGATTTTGGCTCATATCTCATATCGAAGTTTGCCGCATCTTTCTGGGTTTTCTCAGCCAGCATCACATTTCATTTCAATAACAAAACACACACACACACATACACACACACAAACACACACACACACACACACACCCACACATACACACAAATGAGTAAACGTATAATGAATCATATCTATATTACCCATATTTCCATAGTTTCATTAAATGAACGATTGCTTTTAAAAAAAAACAAATAACAAGTCTATAAAAGCCATAAAAGGTGGATGATTTTACAGTTTTTTTGCTGTTGATTATAGTAAGGAGTTTCATATTCTTGGCTCAGTGTCGGAAAACATTTAGTTCAAGAATTTTATCTGCAATTTTGATTGCCTAATTTTGAGTAGACAATCATGATTGTCATTACTATAATAATCATTTTGGTCATTAAAATTATTATATTCATTGTCAGCATATTAAGCAGTCTTTAGAGCCAGTAGGCCCATAGAGCCATAGTTTATCCAGCTTTCTATAAATGTAAAACAGACAACAGCAATTTCTGCTATCCTTTGGTAGGATGCTAGTCTATCGCAAAGTACTTTCTGCCAAATCTAAGAGGACCCAGCTACCCAATGACTGCTGGATGGACAGGGAGGTCAGAAAAAAATCTCAACTGCACCCGGAATCGATCACGGTTCCCTTTGCATCTGAAGCTCATGCTCGACAAAGCTATCGGGACTCACCATGTCAGTATATTGAATACTTAAAAACCTTTAAAATAAAAAAAAAACCAAAAGGAACATTTGTTAAACATATATTTTTTCTTACATAAGGAGCAACCAAGGCAGTACAGCAAAAGTCAGAGTGCAGAAAGTGCATCCGTTACCTCTGATCAAAGCCCAGTCAAGTGAGTATCTTGTATGCTTGTGTGTGTGTGTGTGTGTTTACATGCATGTCATTTAGCTGGCCTCTTCGATAGCTTCTTTTTTTATTATGACAAGGGTAGTTTAGAAAAAGAGTGATGCTGTATTTTTTATCTTTTTTCAGCACTAGTATTTGCTTTCACCTCTGAGATTAGAAAAGACAACTGAATAGCAAAATGTTTTGACCCTTTGGATGGAGTATGCAAAAAAAAGAAACAAATTACACAAGTAAACTAGAAGAGTGTGTGAAATATTGACTATTTGATTTTATTATTTTTTTTAAACAACAGTTAAATTCAATTGAAAGAAAAAAAACCAAAAATACCCAATAGTGTCAACAAAAACAGCCGCCATTTTTTTAAAGTGATGAAATCCATTGCCCAGTCCAAATATGTCTTTGTGAAAAGTTAGGATCTAACAGTAAAATGCTTTGTTTTCTTTGTACGCCCCCTACTCAATTTTAATCTGTCAAAGTTTTAAAAAAAATTTTTTAAAATTTTAGGGTTTAAAAACAA
>NW_027625353.1:0-7122 GCF_034508935.2 Berghia stephanieae
ATGTATGTATGTATGTATGATTATGTATGTATGTATGTATGTATGTATGTATGTATGTATGTATGTATGTAAAGTATGTATGTATGTATGTATGTATTATGTATGTATTTATGTATGTATGTATGTAGTATGTATGTATGTATGTATGTATGTATGTTATTGTATGTTATTATGTATGTATGTATATTATGTATTAGTTGTAGTATGTATGTTTTGTTTTTGTGTATGTTGTGTTGTAGTTGTGATGATTTTGTATATTGAGTATTATTGTGTTAGTTATAGTATTGATGTATATGTGTTAGTGTGTATGTTAAGTTGTTTTGTATGATGTGATTAGTATTGTGTATTAGTGTGTAGAGTAGTAGTATGATTAGATTTTTGTTATATGTTTATGTATATAGGTGTATGTATGTTTATGTATATAGTTGTAGTATTAATTATGATATGTTGTATATGTTGTATGTTTATGTATATATTTTATGTATGTATGTTTGGTATGTATTTATAGTATTGTTATATTAGTATATGTATGTATTTGTAGTAAATGTATTGTATTAATGTATGTTTTGTATGTATTATGTATTGTATGATTTTGTGTTGTGATTTTGTGATTTTGTTTTGATAATGTTTGTAATTGGAAGGTTATGTTTATGTATGATGTATGTATTGTATGTATTGGTATTATGTATTTTATTAGATGTTATGTTGTATGTGGTATGGTAGTATAGTGTATGATTGATATTATTATATTATATTTATATGTATTATGTATTATGTATTATGTAGTAATAGTATTATGTTTGTATGTATGTATGTATGTATGTATGATGTATGTATGTATGTTATGTAATTATGTATGTATGTATGTATGTATGTAATGTATATGTATGTATGATTATGTATTATGTATGTATGTAAAGTATGATATGTATGTATGTATGTATGTTGATGTATGTATGTATGTATGTAATGTATTATGTAGTATGTATGTATGTATGTATGTATGTATGTAGTATGTATGTATGTATGTATGTATGTATGTATTATGTATGTATGTATTATTATGTGTAATGATTAATGTATGATATGTATGTATGTATGTTATGTATGGATGTATTATTATTTGTATATGTATGTTTATGTAGTATGTATGTATTATGATGTAATGTATTTTTTTTTTTTTTTTTTTTTTTTTTTTTTTTTTTTTTGTATGTATATGTATGTATGTATTATGTATGTAATGTATTAGTATGTATGTATTATGTATGTATGATTTATGTATATGTATGTATGTATGTATGATATGTATTTTGTATGTATGTATTATGTAGTATTATGTAATGTATTATTATGTAAGTATGTATGTATTTATGTATTATTTAATTATTATGTATATGTATGTATTATGTATGTATATGTATGTATGTAATGTTTATGTATTTGATGTATTATGTATTATGTATGTAATTATGTAGTATTGTATTATGTATGTATGTAATGTATGTATTAGATGTATTAAGTATAATGATGTATGTATAGTAGTAAGTATGAATGATGTATTATGAATGTAAAAAAAAAAAAAAAAAAAAAAAAAAAAAAAAGTATTATGTATGTATGTAGTATAGTATGTATGTATGTATGTATGAATTATTTTTATGTAATGATGTATGTATGTATGTAGTATTATGTATGTATGTATTATTATGTATGTTTATGTATGTATGTATATGTATGTATGTATTGTATGTATGTATGTAGTATGTATATGTATGTATTATTATGTATGTATTATGTATGTATTTATTTTATGTATTATAGTAGGTATTATGTATGTAAGTATTGTATGTATTATGTATGTATGTATGTATATGTATGTATTATGTATGTAGTATGTATAGTATGTATATGTATGTATGTAGTATGTATGTAGTATTATGTATGTATGTATGTATTATGTATTATTATGTATGTATTAGTATGTAGTATTTTTTTTTTTTTTTTTTTTTTTTTTTTTTTTTTTTTTTTTTTTTTTTTTTTTTTTTTTTTTTTTTTTTTTTTTTTTTTTTTTTTTTTTTTTTTTTTTTTTTTTTTTTTTTTTTTTTTTTTTTTTTTTTTTTTTTTTTTTTTTTTTTTTTTTTTTTTTTTTTTTTTTTTTTTTTTTTTTTTTTTTTTTTTTTTTTTTTTTTTTTTTTTTTTTTTTTTTTTTTTTTTTTTTTTTTTTTTTTTTTTTTTTTTTTTTTTTTTTTTTTTTTTTTTTTTTTTTTTTTTTTTTTTTTTTTTTTTTTTTTTTTTTTTTTTTTTTTTTTTTTTTTTTTTTTTTTTTTTTTTTTTTTTTTTTTTTTTTTTTTTTTTTTTTTTTTTTTTTTTTTTTTTTTTTTTTTTTTTTTTTTTTTTTTTTTTTTTTTTTTTTTTTTTTTTTTTTTTTTTTTTTTTTTTTTTTTTTTTTTTTTTTTTTTTTTTTTTTTTTTTTTTTTTTTTTTTTTTTTTTTTTTTTTTTTTTTTTTTTTTTTTTTTTTTTTTTTTTTTTTTTTTTTTTTTTTTTTTTTTTTTTTTTTTTTTTTTTTTTTTTTTTTTTTTTTTTTTTTTTTTTTTTTTTTTTTTTTTTTTTTTTTTTTTTTTTATGTATGTATGTAGTTGTATGTATGTATGTATGTATGTAAAATGTATGTATGTATGTATGTATGTATTATGTATGTATGTATGTATGTATGTATGTATGTAATGTATGTATGTATGTATGTATGTATGTATGTATGTATGTATGTATGTATGTATGTATGTATGTATGTATGTATGTATGTATGTATGTATGTATGTATGTATGTATGTATGTATGATATGTATGTATGTATGTATGTAAATGTATGTATGTATGTAGTATGTATGTATGTATGTATGTATGTATGTATGTATGTATGTATGTATGTATGTAGATGTATGAGTATGTATGTATGTATGTATGTATGTATGTATGTATTAGTATGTATGTATGTATGTATGTATGTATGTATGTATGTATGTATGTATATGTATGTATGTATGTATGTATGTATGTATGTATGTATGTATGTATGTATGTATGTATGTATGTATGTATGTATGTATGTATGTATGTATGTATGTATAATGTATGTATGTATGTATTAATGTAATGTATGTATGTATGTATGTAATGTATGTAATGTTTATGTATGTATGTATGTATGTATGTATGTATTAATGTATGTATGTATGTATGTATGTAATGTAGTATGTATGTATGTATGTATGTATGTATTATGTAGTAATGTATGTATGTAAGATAAGTATGTATGTATGTAAGTATGAATTAGTATGTATGTAATGTATATGATGTATGTAGTATGTATAGTATGTAAGTATGTATTAGTAGAAAATGTAATGTAGTAATGTATTAAGTATGTATGTAGAGTAATTAGTAGAATATAGATTAGTAGTCAGTATGTAAGTCAGTGAATTAAGTATTAGACTGTAAGAAGTATGTATATGAAAGTATGTATTGTAATGTAATGTACATACTGTATATGATGACTAAAGTACATGATGTATCAATTAGACATACTGACAACATACATATGTCAGATGACAGTCATACATACATACATACAGTACATACAGACTTACAGATCAGACTGACAGACAACATACGATACAACAGACATGACAGTACAGACAGTACATACAGACATACATACATCTACAATACTTCTGTACATACGTACATACAGACATACAGACATACATACTGACAGACTGACAGACAACAAATGACTACAACAACAGTACATACAGACAGACATACAGACATACAACATGACATGACAGTACATACATATCTGACATACATACAGACATACATACAACATACATACATACTACATACATACAGTACATACATACATACATCAACTACATACAACATACATACATACAGTACATACACTACAACATACATCAGACATACATACATGACATACAGACAAACATACAAATACATACATACCAGACATACATACATACATACTACATACATACAAACATACAATCATACATAATAATACATACATACAACATACATACAACATACAACTACAACAACATACATACATACATACATACAACTACATACATACATACTTCATACATACAACATACAACAACATACAACATACATACATACATACATACTATACAACATACATACACAGACATACAACTTACATACATACATACATACAACATACATCTACATACATACATACATACAACATACAACATACAACATACATACAGCTACAACATACAACAACAACTCATACAACATTCAATACATACATACATACTCATACATACATATACAAATCATACAGACATACAACATACATCATACACATCTACACATAATACTTCTACAACATACTAAACATACTAACAACATAATACAACATACATCATACATACAGACAACAACTACAATACACTACAACAACATACAAACATACATACAACAACTACATACCTACAACAACAACATACATACTACAACAGACAACATAAAATACACATACTTACATACATCATACATACATACATACATACTACAACATACATACAACATAACATACATACTACTACAACATATCATACATACATACAACATACATACATACATACATACATAACATACAACATACATACATACTACATAAATACATACATAACATACATATACATACTCATACATACATACATACATACATACAACAACATACATATCATACATACATACATACATACAACATAACAACATAAACATCATAACACTATACATACATACATCAATCATACATACATACAACATACATACAGACAACAACATACATACACTAAGACATACTCATCATCATAATACAACATACACATACATACAACAACATACACACATACATTACATACAACATACAAAATACAACTTACATACAACATACATACATACAACATACATACATACATACATACAATACACATACATACAACATACATACATACATAAAATTACATACATACTACATACATACAATCATACATACATACATCAGACAACAACAGACAAAACTACATACATACATCATACATACAACATACATACCATTAAACAATACATACAACATACAACATACATACATACATACATACAAAAACATACATACATACATAATACAACTACATACATACTACAACTACTACATACATACATACATACATACATACAACTACAACATAACTACAACATACATACCATACATACATACTATACATACATACATACATACATACATACATACATACATACATACATACATACATACATACATACATACATACATACATACATACATAACAATACATACCATAACAGACATACATACTACATACAGACATACATACATACATACCATACATACATACATACATACATGACAACATACATACATACTACAGACATACATACATATACAATACATACATACATACATACATAACAGACATACATCATACATACATACAGACAGACATACATACATACATACATACTCATACATACATACATATCATACATACATACATACTCAATACATACATACATACAGACATACATACATACATACATACATACATACATACATACATACAACATACAACTACATACATACATACATCAACATACATACATACATACAACATACATACATACATACATACTAACATACATACATACATACAGACTACAACATACATACATACATACATACATACATACATACACATACATACATACATACAACATACATACATACATACATACATACATGACATACATACATACATACATACATACATACATACTACATACATGACATACATACATACATATACATACATACATACATACAGTACATACATACAACATACATACAGTACATACATACATACATACATACATACATACTAAACATACATACATACATACATACATACATTACATACAACATACAACATACAATACAGACATACATACATACATCAACAACTACATACATACTACATACATACCATACATACAGACATACATACATACATACATACATACACATACATACATACATACATACATACAACATACATACTACAGACATACATACAACATACATACATACATACACATACATACATACTTACGATACATACATACAACTACATACATACATACATACAGACATACACAGACATACAACATACCATACATACATACATACATACATACATACATACATACATACATACAACTACATAAAATACATACATACATACTACAACATACATCAACAGACAACATACATACAAACAATACATACATACATACATACTACATACATACATAACATACATACATATACATACATAATACATACTACAACTACATTACATACATAACATACATACATACATACATACATACATACATACATACATACATACAAAAAACATACATACATACATACATACATACATACACATACATACATACATACTACACATACATACATACAACATACATACATACATACATACATACATACATACACATACATACATACATACATACATACATACATACATACATACATACATACATACATACATACATAACATACACATACATACATACATACAACATACATACATACATACATACATACATACATACATACATACATACATACATACACATACATACATATACATACAAATACATACATACATACATACATACATACATACATACATACATACATACATACTACATACATACAAACCTACATACATACATACATACATACATACATACATACATACATACAATACATACATACATACATACATACATACATACATACATACATACATACATACATACATACAACACATACATACATACACTACATACATACATACATACATACATACATACATACATACATACATACATACATACATACATACATACATACATACATACATACATACATACATACATACATA
>NW_027625354.1:0-7120 GCF_034508935.2 Berghia stephanieae
AGGACATCAATTTCCTTTGAAGTTAATTAATATCTTGTCAATATCAAAAAATCGTTGAAAATAGGCCTGTCATTTTTTTTGAACTTTTTATCTTTATGCCCCCCCCCCCCCCCCCCCCCCCCCCCCCCCCCCCACCCAGCGTGATCAGCTTTTAGGGTCTTTGCTTCTTCCCCGAAAGGTCCGGTTTTCGTCCCCCCCGCTGCGTTGTGGCCTTGAGAAAGTCCCCCTCGCCATATTTTGATTTGCGGCGCTGCATGCGGCTGACGCGCGTTATTCCAGTCTGCACTTTCTTAAACCTTTAAAATTTTTTATAACAACCGCTATTTTGTAGATTTTTTAAAGGGCGTCCCAAAAAACCCCGCTTTTGATTGGTAAAAAATAGTTCTTTTATCATTGTCAATTATTTTGATTCTTGAAAAAAGGGAAAACCAAACCAACGTTATTGTCGAAAATGCCTCGAGGAGGAAACACAGCAAGTTTATGGAAGAAGAGAGAGAGAGAGAGTTGTGAGAAGAGAGAGGGGAGAGAGGGGGGGGAAAAAGGGGGAAAAAGGGATTGTCCTGGTCCAACCCCAAAGGGAAAGATGTCACGAACGAAATTTAAATGTTACGTTACCCCAAATTTGAAAAAACCCCCTTTTATATTGGCCCGACAAACATTGATGCGTCAAATACCTTAAATTTAAAAAATTAAAATCTGCTTTAACTTTTCTTTAAAATAATCTTGGTTTTTATCAAAATAAATTTTGTTTCCAAAACTTTCAAAATTAAAAATATTTTTAATGTTTTTAAATTTTAATTTAAAGCTTCCAAAATTTACTATGTGGTTGTCCCTTAGTAAAATCCCCCCCTATTCTACCGCTTTTGTCAATGAACCAACACATAAAACTATGGTTAAACTTAGTGGTTTAACTGATCGAGAAATCGTGTGAAAATTTAGTCACCCATTTGGGGTATAAAAACAATAAAATGATCAAAGGGGGTCGAGTCTTCGCAAAAATTTTCCACAGATCTAACAGCCCGCTACCCAATCACTGCGAGTGGACAGGGAGGCGAACAATCTAGACTGCACCGGGTCGTCTCGGTCCCTTTACGTGGAAGCGAGGCTTCCAAACGGGCTATCGTGACCCCCGAAAAGTTCAGTGAAACCAGGAATTGTTATGACGGGGGTCTGTCATTATTTCTTTGGGGGAAAATTTGTCCTTTCCTTTGTCGTTGGGGGAAAAATCTCTTTTGCCTAAATTTTTTGTTTTGGGGAATCTTTGATTGTGTGTGCGGGGGTTGGAGGAGTGGGTGGTAGGGTGCTATGTTCGTTTTGACGTTGGGAAATGGGTTTGTAAAAATTCAAATTTGAGCTATGGTTTTTGAAAAGGGTCCGATGTAGGCAATTCCATGACCCCATGGTCAATGGAGACCAGGCAGTCTATTGGTTATCCCGCTGATAAGGCGTTTAATACCTTCTGGGGTTTTGAATGCTATCGGCTGTGTACGGGTTCTCAACGGTCCGCGTACTAAAGGACGGCCGTACTAGGGCTTACTTTTACTTTTTTGATATATTGTAAGGGAAACAAAAGTTGTGACGTAAAACCTTTCCCTCTCCCACGGCCCAAAAAATATAATATACAATTATAGCTAGATAGAAGGAATTGACGGGCACTCCTCGTTAGATTTTTGCCATCCGTTTTAAAAGAGAATTCACCCTAAACTGTATAATGGATTTTAAAAACTTCGGGGTTACCAAGTTTTGGTGTTGGTTCGTTATACATTGGATGGCAATGTTTGGGATTCTTAGCCAAGGCACACTTTTTTAACTTTTTTTTTCGTGTCGCGTAAGTGAAAACGTTTATTAAAATGTACCTCATCGCCAAAACGTTGGGGCAATTGGATTAAATGCCTGGGTCACGCCCGCCTGCAACGGCGAGAGCGTGGTTCTAAAAAGAAAAACGGTACTTTTTAATCTTCATGTGGCGAGAATTTTCATATGTAATGTGACAGATGTAAAAAAGTCAAAACAGATCGTTTTTATATTTTTCTCTCCTTTGGGATCACTTTTATGCTCCCCGGGAGAAATTTTTCAAAAGGGCGTCCCCATTTTCGTTATTTTTAGAGCCAGTTACTAAGTTACAAAGCGTCTTTACGGGGGAAGTGACGTCTGACTTTTGAAGGTTTGTGTGATGTAAAAAATCTGGTTTAAAATTTCCCTTGGGAAGTGTAAAACCATTCCTTTTTGTCGGACAAAAAGTCCTTACATTGGAAGTGTTTAATTTTTTCCCCAAACAAATCATAAAAAAATATGTACATAATAAATCAATTTGGAATTTATTTAAAAAAACAAGATGTATAGACAGTTTTGTATGTTTGGGGGGCAAAAAAGAGTAAGATTGTGATATTTTATGAGAAAGCATTGGAAAATAAAAATGCTCACTCTAAAAAACCAGAAATTAGTTACACAGTTGTGTATCCTGCCCCCCAAAGGAATAGTTTTACATTAAAAGGGAGTTAGATCAGCTTTTTGACATTACACTTCACAATTGTTCACAATAACCAAACTTGTCTTTAGATTACAAATACTCGGTTATTTTTCAGGGTTTTTTTGGCCCCTACTTTTGGAAATTTAAAAAGGGGGGAAAACCTTGTGTACAAGCGAATAGTTTTTTAAATTTTTTAAATTAAATCCTGTAAGGGTCCCAAGCAGTTCAATCCAATTTGTTTTTGAGACGTTAAGTCGATATTGCTCAAAAAAATGCTCACGCTTTTTAAAAAGTTTTGTTTTGTCTTTTTTTTTTGCTTTCGTTTTGTTTTTTGTTTTTGTTGTTGTTTTTTGTTTTTTTTTTTGGGAGTTTGGGAAAGGGGGGGGGGGAAGGGTTATTTTTATTTTTATTTTTTTTTTTCTTGAATTGGAATTTTTTTTTCCCCAAAAAATTTCAAAAAATCAAAAAATAACCGCTTTATTTTCGTTGTCGCGTAAGATGATAAAGTTTTTCAAAATGATACCTCGATCGCCAAAAACGTTGGAGAAAGAGATATCGTATTAGCTGCTGTTTGGGGAAATACATCCGTTTGATGAACCGTATCGTGTATCAGTTTATTTTTAAAACAATTTACTTTCTTAAAAAATTTTTTTGACCATTCTGGTATTTCACCCCGCACTGACTGGTCCCAAGGTTATTATCGCTATTCAATTGCCCTTTAGTTGGGTCCTTAAAAAGGCTCTTTACTCACGTTCTCTCACCATATCGGGTGTAAAATGGTCCCCTGATCTTTAACAACATTGTCTCTTTTCGGAAAGAAAAGTGTAATTGATTCTCGTTCTACTCGAAAGGTTGTGTTGGCGGGACCCTTTGTAAATCGCCTTGGCCTTTTTGTGTGTATTGCGCTATATAAAGCTCAATTTCTTTTTAAGTAAAGGTATGATTAAATTTAAACATCGCCCCCCTGATTCCCTTTTTTTTCTTCTCGACCTCCTTTTTTTCTTTCCTGCTCCCTTTCCCCCTCCTTTTTTTTATTGAAAAACCCCCTCTTTTTTTTCAATTTTAAAATGGGAAAAAACGTTTTGGTGTGTCAAAATACGGTTCCCAATTAATTGGAAGTGTGAAAGAATCCTCCGGAGGCTGAATACTTTTTTGAGCAACTGATCTTCTGGTTTTTAGGTGATGGCTTTTTTTTCATAAAAAAATGCTGGTCGGCGATAAAGATTCTACACCCTTTCTTTTAAATTCCGTAAATAAGAATCTAAATAATATTACCCTGCTACTAAAATAGTTTGCTACCTTTTGTTCAATTAAAACCCATTCATTTTTTGGGCGACTGGTTACCCCTTCCCCGGGGTTTTGAACCAGAAAGAAAGGGGAAGGTTATGACGGGCCCGACCTCTGCTTCTCAATATGAATTTCTGGCCTATAAAATTATCAATTCGTTAGTTTTTACACAAGCGAGTTCAAATTCTTTCATTGTCAATGTTACATTTAAATCCCAACTTTGCAATGAGTCAAGTTTTCTGAAAATATCTCAAGATAGAAGGCCCCCGTCCTTAATGGCAGTTCTGAAAATGGCCTTGTCAAATATGAGCATTTTGCTTTTTTTGGGCATTTCCATTCGTGCTCTAAGGCTTTTCATTTGGGGGGGGGGCTTACCCCAAAACAACACGAGCCATGACGCCCATAATATATTACTTTTTTTGGACAGGAAAACGCTGTTAAAACGAGGTACTCATTTTTACTGAGTCGGGGGAGTTGTGGTAAAGAGCCTTTCCCAAAACTCAACTTTGCGCCCCTCGAGTGGGACGAACCCCGGGGCCTTTCCCGGTCCCCAAAGGGGGTGTCTACAATCACGTCCGTTAAATTAAAATCAGCATTTTAAAAAAATGTATTGAAATCTTTTTTGAAATAAAAATTCGTTTATATGTTTATAACCCATTCAGAAAAACTTCCTCAATACAAGTTTCGTTGATGGGGAATGGTTTTTTTAATGCACACGTAAAAAAATTATAATCAATAAATTCGTGGGAAAAAGGGGAGAGGTGCATTGAAAAATTTAAAAAGCCCCAGTGAGTGGGGTCCCGGGTTGCATTATTTTTTATGAAATTAGAAATGTAATAATTTCTCTTGGGAATTTACCCAAAAAACAGAGAGGACATTTGTCAATTTGTCTTCTCTGATAGCTGCTTTCGGTTTGATAATCCCCAATAATTTACAACCCGGGATTTCCCTAGTATGTGAAGTAAACCTACGAATGAGAATTGATGACTTAACCATTTGGTCCATAGAAGTTTGATGCATTTCCCCGCCCAGAAAACGGCCTTTTATTTCTATTTTCAAATAAAAATCCACAAACATTTAAAACAAATTAATGAAATCAAAACAAATTTTAAAAGTGGGGTTTAGCCCTAATAAATGTGGACTCATAAAAAAATTCGCCAAAGTACGTACTCTTTCACTTGAAAAAACAAAATTTTTTATCC
Source organism: Berghia stephanieae (assembly GCF_034508935.2). NCBI lineage: Eukaryota > Metazoa > Mollusca > Gastropoda > Nudibranchia > Aeolidiidae > Berghia > Berghia stephanieae. The sequence goes on from NW_027625354.1 coordinate 4,960, forward strand.
ATTGAAATCAAATGAGGTGCTAATTTTCTTGGCTGTTTACTTCCAAGACGACACAAACAAGACGTAGGAGCCCTGTAAAAAATACACGATTTCTTCAGTCATTTTAAAAGCCTACACGGGGAAAAACAGGCTTCTAAACGTAGTCAAAATAATATAGGCAAATTTAAAATAGGGGAGCCCCCCACTACATGTTCTGCACGATTTCATCGATTCCAGTTATTTTTCAGTGCAAAATCGTGACATAAATCCCTTCTACCAAATTAAAGGTCCCCAAAAAAATTCAAAACAGAATGAATCAGATTGAGTAAGGCGATTGACTATTGCCAGAGGCTCGGCCCACCACAATGATGCTGTGAAAAGATGCTCTTACACCTTAGATTCCATTGGCCCCCCTCTTTTCAACAACTCCCGAACCGCCACAAGAGGAATGAATTGGAGATTTTAAGAGTGAGGGGAGGGAAGGGGAGGAGTTTGAAGGGGAAAAAAACAAAAAATTGATCGCGTGTGCGCTGTAGAGACCAGTTCTTGTGCTGGCTGATCACTCCATCGCCAAGCCCAAACCGAACCTTATTGGAAAAGGGCCCCACTTTACATTGCATGGCCTTGAACACACAAACCACCACACAACAATCAACGCTCACACACACATAGCAAAACAAAATTCATACACAAAAATCGCATAAAAACACAAATAAAAACAAAAGAACCGGGGGTTTTTTGTTATTTTTTTACCTCCCTCCTCCTCCTCCTCCTCCCCTTCTTTAAAAATTTTTAATGATCTCTATCTTGTAGCAGCGGTGGGGCAGTAGTAAATAATAGTTGGGGGGGGGTTAGTAGTGTAAGGGAGTGTAGTAGTAGTAGTAGTGTAGTATGTAGTGTAGTATGGGAGTATTTGTGTAGTAGTAGTGTATAGGGAGCAGTGGGGTAGTAATAGTATTAGTGTAGTATAGTAGTGTATATAGTAGTGGGAGTTATATGTAGTGTAGTGTAGTAGTAGTAGTAGTAGTAGTATAGCATGGTAGGGAAAAGTAGTAGTGTAGAGTAGTAGTAGAGTGTAGTAGTGTGTAAACATGGGGTAGTAGCGTGTACTTAGTTGTAGTTAGTGGTAGAAGTGTTGTGGGGTAGGGAAATGGGTTTAGTAGTGGGATTTTTTATTATTATTTTATTATTATTATTTTATTTTATTATTTTTATTATTATTTTTGGCCGTAGTTTTGTAGAAGTAGTTTAGTAGGTTGGGGGTTGTGTGGTAGTAGTAGTAGTAGTATTTGTAGTAGTAGTATAGTATAGTAGTAGTAGTAAGTTAGTATTAGTAGTGTGTAGTAGTTTTTTTGTAGTAGTAGTAGTAGTAGTAGATATATAGTTAGTAGTAGTAGTATAGTGTAAAAGTTGTGTAGTAATAGAGTTAAAGAGTAAATAGTAGTATAGTAGTAGTATAGTTTTGTGTGTAGTAGTTGTAGTATAGTGAAATAGAGGATAGTAATGTAAGTAGTTGTAGTATTAAATAGTAGGTTAGTATAGTATAGTAGTAGGTATAGTAGTAGTAGTAGTAGTAAGAATTGTAGAAATAGTAGTAAAGTAGTAGTAGATTTAGTAGTAGTGTAGTAGTGTTGTAGTTGTTGTTGTTTTTGTTGTTATTTTTTGCGTTGTCGTTTTAGTAGTTTGCTGCGCAACATGGTTCTTGGTGTTGTTTTATTTCAGGAAAAGTCTCTGACGTTAAAACTTTTGAAACAGGGGCGTCATTTTTTTGCAGGGGGAAGAAAGGGGCCCCGGCCTTGGGTGGAAGCGGGTCTCGTAATTCAATTGGTAAAGCAATAAATCATAAAAAAGGAAAATGTTTTTTATGCCGGTGATTGGGTTTTTAAATTTTCCCCTGTCGATCGGAATTTCGGTCAATTATTTCTGGCAAAAAAAGTGTTTGGATAGCACATTCCAATGGAAAAACGGCTCTTGTATTGGTTTTTTTTCTCTCTGTTTAAGAAAATAACACCCGTACTCTGGAAAAACCCTATCGGGATTTAAAAATTTTGGTCATAACCTGTTCTTTTAAATATCGATCATTTTAAAAGACCCCCCATCTTGGCAAATACCCCCAAACCTGGGGATTTTATGGGATGAGGCAGGTAATGGTTTCTATAAACCGGAAGTAATTTTTTACAAA
>NW_027625355.1:0-7114 GCF_034508935.2 Berghia stephanieae
TTTTACAAAATCTTAATTTTCACAAAATATAAATCCATTCGTTTCTGACATCAAAAGACTCTAGGCAGAGCCTTGGTGAAACCAAATGGTTCCATTCCAGAACAGGACACAAAGTCACATGGAAAGGACAAATGATCGAAGTCTGACACTGTGAAAGTTCCAGATGGGGCATTTCTGTTATTTTAAGTTAAAACTCAAGCACAATCACTCACCCAGCTATCCAAATATTGAGGACAGCTAAACATTATGATATAAAAAGTCATTATATCCATGTTTTTTCCGATCATAACTACAGTAAACAAGTTTGTGTTTTTTTTCAATTTTCTCGAGAGCGATGTCTCTGTACTAACACAGAGCCAGACAACGAAACGATATAAGGAAATAGGAGAGACAACAAGGCTGTGAACCAATTATAATACCGGCCCCCTGGTGGTCAGTGGGCAATTTCTGCCACAAAAGCAAAAAGTCAACAGGTAAGCAGTTATATTACAATTCATTAAAAGATCGAGTAAAATTACTGAAGATTTCACATTTTGACTTAACTATTTGTTAAGTCAATAATTGTATGTACTTAAATACAAAGGAATAGAAATCCAACAACATTTCAAAACAAAAAACAAAACAAAATTGATCTCATACTCCCAAAATCATTTTAAAAATACCTCTGCAGCCTTATCATTAAAGAATGCATCTTTAGAGGCCTTGCTCCAATCAACAGCAATACAGGTGCGGTCTGAAATGTTTTAAAATGAAAATATCGAGAATATAATATAAAGAAGACAAAGGAGAAAATGAAAACCTGCTTTGAAAACAATTTAAATAAAATTAAAACCTACCATTATCTGACTTTTCATTGTAGTAGGAATTATTAGAGTAAAAGAAACATAATTCTGATTTATTAATCTATAAATTGATGGATGATAAGAATAATGTGGCATTACTCCACCTAGCAATGGCCTGTATGGTTCCAAACATATATGAACCAAAGCCAACAGTACCCCTAGTGACATGCTAAGACAGGACAGTAAAATTTAACAATTTCTTTTTCGAAAATGATTCAATGTTTTACATCCTATTGGCGCATCATTTGAGACTCACACTTACCAAATGGGATAATAAATAAGAAGCTGAAACTCAATTGGACCTAAATATCAGGCAAATTATTCCTGCAACTAGCTTGCAAGAACTATACCATTGTTTCTCCATTCATCCCTCGAGTTTGAAGCCATTAAGGACACCAAGTGACAGTGGAACAAATGGTAAAAACTAGCATGTTTATAAAAGTCTCGCCTAGGACAATGGAGAGACAGTATCCCTAATGAGTGTAAGGTGATTCACTGGATAAAGTGTAAATAAAGTGTAAAGCAAATCTAAAGGAAAGCACCTTCATTATAGTTGTATGGCAAATATCTTGTATGTAGCTAAATAGATTTTTCCCTTCAATCAGATCGTGTGCAATCAAACAGTTTAAGACAAATTGAAAGACTTTTAATTGCAATATTTTGAAAGAGGACTTTTTTCTTTCTTGACAAAAATTATTTAAAATTGTAGAAAAGTCTTTCAATTGTCTAAAGTAGCCTGAAAAAACCTGGTGTTGACTCAAGTCCAAACATCAATTTCTCTGGTCTTGCTTTACATGCTGTACATTCAACATCTCCCTATTTACAAAACAATAATGCCTGTCAATCATGACTGCCTACAATTTTGTTTTGTTTTTGTCTGTGTGTGTGGGTTTGATTTTTTTTTTTTTTTTTTTAGATGGGGGGGGGGGGGGGGGGGGGGTTAAGAGGTTGTTTTTTTTTTTTTGTACGTGTGCAAATTAACCATATTCTGATTCTGGTGCAGGAAGGCTAACTTTCAGTGACACAAAGAAATATCTTACCTATATGAAATTATATGAAATGAACTTTTAAAGACTTGTTTACCATCAAAATGCAAGCTACAGAAATGTTATCTTAAAAAGCTATCGATTACGAGAATAGTATTGGGTTGAAGCCATTGAAAAATTTTCTAAATTTCACACTCCATTGGAGAAAAATACATTAAAAAAAAAAAAAAACAGCATTAGAGCAATCATAAACAATGAGATTTGACAGTTACAAATGGTGTGAATCCTTTTCCAAGACACCCACTATTCATGAAAATAACTTTACTCAATCATAAAGAATGAAGCTGTAAAGTAAAGTGACATTGAAGGTATTTATTTTTCATAACAGCATGAACTTCTCATGACATGATGTGATCTTCATCAAAAATTGTCTTCAAACAATCCATTTATAATGGCTTTTTTTTAACCTCCTCTTGTGCTCATTATAGAAGTGTAATGTGATAGTGGTGATGTTGCTCCTATAGTCAACAATGAGAATGCAACCAGTCTTGGGTTACTATTTTAAGAGAATCTGATGTCAACACTATTGATGATTGTGATACAGGTAAATGAAACTAAACAATTCTCATCTTCAATCCACATTTCAAACGAGGCCTATGGAGTCCAAATATTAAAGAATAAAGATGATTTTATTAATTTTATTTGTTAACAAAGCAACAGCAATAAAAATTCTCAGTAAAGAAAGAAGTCAAAAATGTATGGATGAATGCAAATCTTACTGGTGATTTTAAGGGGCTGCCCATCATCAGCCAGTATGGTGCCTGTCTCATCCCGCCCAAAGTTATTGGCTGCTCTGAGGGAAAATATTCTTTTCTTCCTAGCAGAAGAACCAGGACTGGCAGCACCTTCCATTTTGTTGTTTGAAGTGTTTGCATTACCAGATGAATCAGATGTAAGTTCCATATGGTGATCGGCTGGAGAAATTTTAGTGAGAAGGAATTAAAGACTTTCTATTGTGAAGGAAAAACAGGAAAGTTATATTTATTGAAAGTGCTATACAAATATCTAGATACATGACACAAATGGTATTCTTTCAGTAATCATGAGGTTTAAGATTAAAAAGTCTCTATGTTATGTTTCATAATAATAATAAACAATATTAATAATAATAATAATAATAATAATAATAATAATAATAATAATAATAATAATAATAATAATAATAATAATAATAATAATAATAATAACAACAACAAACATGCTAAAAGCAACACATAATATGTAGGACGAGACATGATGCCTGCAAGGCGATATTGCAATTTTTTCCAATAGAGACAAGGATGTTAACAGACAGGTACTCATTTTACACTTGAATATGGTGAGAGAATGTGAGTAAGGAGCATTTACCAAGGACTAAAAAAAATTTGCTCAGAGCAGATCTCAAACCCTGTACCATATAATTCAAAAGTGAGGGGTCATACCACTAGACCAAATAATAACAATTATCATCATCATAATAATTTCAAAGTTGAAGTTGTCTGCAATAGGCATTAAATGGGACTGAGACTGAGCCCCCAAACTTTTCGATCCATCATCAGCCCCCTGCTAGGGTTAGTAAAACTTATCATGATGTATAAAAATGGCATCATGTTTTAGTGTAGGCATTGCATATCGAATAACAAAACAAATACTAGTACTAATATTAATCACGTCATTAGAATTATCTGAAAAGAACAATATGTCACCTTAACTCCAAGAAACTTATTTTTTTTAAAAGATTATTTTAAATTCATAATGATAAATTGTGTTATTCTTGCTAAATTAGTGACAATCATAAAAAATAATGAACCATACAGTTTTCATTTTCCACATTTTTATTTTCATCTTGCTCATCGGAGTTGGTGTCACTGTACTGTGCAGCATCTTTGATATCCTCATCCAATACTTCCTCCTGCCAATCATCCAAATTTGATGGAACATTAACATAACGCCTGTAAAAAAAATAAAGATTCCTCATCTTGCTTTGCTTTCAGTTATAACAACAAACAAAAAACAAATTTGAATAATTTGACATCAAATGAGAAGTCAACTTACCTGCTACAGAGTTGTTGTTGTGAAGCCTTTATATTTAATGCTCCTGTTTCATCATCTAATCAACGTGGCACAAAATAAATGAATCAAAATGTATCAACGAATTCCCTTTTAAATGATTATTAAATTATTTTCATTTCTCCTTGTCACAATTATCTTAAAATGTTTGCCATAACAAACATGTCAAGACATCACAGTGATCAAGATGGAGCTTGAGCAAGACAAAACAATTCATGTACAATTTACTTAACAAACCCCCCCCCCCCCCCCAAAAAAAAATAGAAAGAAAACAAAGAAACAAAGCATTTGAAAATTTTAAATCACAAAAAAAAAAAAAAATAAATAAATAAAATAATATATAAACAACTCACGTCATTCTTTTCAGTAGCAAGTGGTAAAGCATGTCATATGTACAACCTCTCTTGGGGATAGCAAGGAGCATTGGATGTCCAAACAAAGGCTGACTTGATACAGAATTCTGGTCAAGGTGACGAACACTGTACCTATGGTGAACAAAAAGAATGACTGATTTATAATGTAAAATTAAGAAAAGTTGATTCATTAGAAGTCAATTATACGTTAATAAGTCTATTATACCCTGGGTCAAAGCATTCATTTTAAAAAAATAACATTTTAAAGTAAAAACAGCATTAATTTTTTTTGAGAATATCAGTACTTGTGATACTTATATCTTATATCTTTTTCATTCTGCTTTTCGTGATTCCATGTGAACTTCGAACAAGATGTGTGTGTGTGACTGTTGTGGTGATTTCGTAGTCGAATGAATGAACTTGTGTGATACCAAAAAAACTATTGTAAAGCACCTCTGAGCACTATTTGTGGATACTGGCGCTATATCAAATAATAATAAAGATAGAAATATAGTTTGTTTTTTTAATGACAAACTTCAGCCTCACTATTCTGGTCATTTTAACCTTTTATCGCTTTTTTGGAATCAATTTCATCCAGACATAATAGCGGTTAGAGACTGTAGGTGACCAATGATATATGGGAATAGAAGAGACAGCGAAGATTTGTTTGTTTGTTGCTTTAGGTCTCTTCCAACACAATTGAGGTTATATGAGAGACCGCTGAAACAAAAAAAGAAGCAATCTAACAAAAATAGTACAAATGTAAATCAAAATCATAACCTAAAGATATCATAAGCTAAATTATAAATAACCAAGAACAAACAGGCAGAAGATTTACAGAAAAAAAATATCCCCTGTCAAAAATACAATCACAAACCAAAGAAGCAGGATAGGCTAGTAAAGAGAAGAAGAAACGACATCACTATCCGATCGTACACCCATGCGAACATCATAGGTATATGATTCAAGGGTGATGCTCCCATCCAACCACCCGCAGAGACAGCGAAGAATCCACTGGCCCAGAAGCAAGGAATTCCAGATAAGACTTAATTTTGAGAGACAAATATTTACATATTTGATTACGTTTTGATAATTTTTCAATTGTTAAAAAAAAAGGCTTAAGTTTATCCTTCCCGTCTGGATATATCCCCAAAAATATCTTTAGCATAATTAATGAAACACACTATTTAATCTGGAAACTTGGTCAAAGGAGGAGGCAAGAATCGTACATCCATTTTTGAATGACTAAGGAATAAATCCGTGGAAAATTCACAATGAGCTTGAACGTGTTTATGGGCAGGGGAGAGCTCAGTTATTCACAGCTCTTTCATTGGTGTCAATGATCTGATCACCCATTTGCAACAAAGTAGAAATCTTGCACTATTCCTCTTAGATTTAGTGCGGAATTCAATACGGTCGACCACAAGATACTCTCTGACCGAATGGAGGATTCTTTTGGAGTCACCGGCACAGCACTCAAGTGGTTTTATACCTACTTGAAAAACTGAACGCAATGAGTGTGCATAAATGGAACATCTTCGACAACCATCACATTTGATTTTGGCGTGCCGCAGGGGTCAGTTTTGGGTCCATTTCTGTTCACTGTCTACACCACACCTCTTACTAGCATCATTCAGTCCTACAGCATCAGTCACCATCTTTACGCCGATGATACACAGATATATTTCCCAATTTCTTCTTCCAACTTAATTTCAAACAAGACAAACATCTTTAACTGCGTCTCTCACATCAAACTCTGGATGACCCAAAACAATCTAAAATTCAATGACGATAAAACTGAATTTATCATATTTAGAAAACAAGGAAAGACCATTGTAACGGAAGAGATTTTGATTTGTGACTGTCATTTCCAGATCTTCAATTGTAAAAAATCTTGGTTTTTATTTTGATGAATTTCTGAATATGCAATATCATATAGCAAAACTCTGTCAAAATCTACATTTTACTTTTAGGTCTAATAGTCATATCCGCAATCTTTTAGATGAAGAAATTTGCAAGGTGCTCATTAATTCACTTTTTGCTAGCAGGCTAGACTATTGCTTGTTTGTTTTTAAGGGTTTTACACAACACATCTAGGTTATATCAGCGCCAGTAAAAAGGAAGAAAATGGGATAGTAAAAAGTTCTAGAATTACAATTAAAGCACCCAAGAAAAGGTAAGACAAAGGGAACTGGGAACAAATAGGGATCAGATGTAAATTCCAAGAGCATACCACCAATATACTTAGTTTGAGATCACCTATAAGTCTGATACGGACACAAGCACAAAATCCAACAAAGAGGAATACACTCAAATACTTACATTATACATTTAAAATAACAAATACAATTATACATAACAGAGAGATGATTTACAAGGAAAAAAATATCATCTCCCAAAACAATAACTATGCATTTGACTTTTTCCCTCCCAGCCAGGACTCCGACTAGGGCCAGGAAAAAAACAAGTAATCTCATTCCAAGACAAAGATAGAAAGCATGTAGGAAAACAGATATAAGGGGATAGAAGACACAGTATGTACCTCCCTGCCCGCTATGGGAGGTCAGGATCCCCACCCAGCAGGCTAGACTACTGCAACTCCCTTCTCTATGGGCTTCCAAAGAGCTTGGTTGCAAGACTGCAGTTGTTACAAAACAAGGCAGCACAAATTGTCACCCAGTCAAAAAAGAATGAGCATATAACTCCCGTTTTGGAAAACCTTATTGGCTGCCTGTGGAAATGTGTTTGTTTTTTTAAAACGTTTTTAAGGGTTTTACGGCGCTTGCAACACATTAAGGTCATATCAGCACCAGTAAAAATGAGG